>NC_134483.1:496258749-496558749 GCF_040206685.1 Ascaphus truei | reverse complement strand
GGTGCACTTAACCCCTTCACGACCATAGCAGTTAATACCGCTACGGTCATGAAGGGGTTAACCCCTACCGCTATCCCCCCCGCAAGCCCTAAACAACCACCATTGGGGCTAATACCCCCTTCACCCACCCCCACTACCCACAATAAAAAAAACTCACACACAGCAGCAGCAGCAGCACAAAAAATAAATAAATAAATCTAAATAAATAAATAAATAAATGAATATAAATAAATACATTTAAAATACATTTTTATTCATAGTGTACATGTGCAGGGGGTCTCCGGAGCTGAACCGCGTTGGTTTCAGGTCCGGGGACCCCCTGCTCCCCGAGATACAGCCCCCTTTATGAGGTGCCGGTATCCCTCTGCATTTAAAGGTCCCGATCACGTGACCGCGGCCTGTAAACCAAGCAGAGGGATACCGGCACCCCCTAAAGGGGCCTGTATCTTGGGGAGCAGGGGGTCCCCGGACTTAAAACAAAAACGTTTCTGCTCCGGAGACCCCCTGCACATCTACAGTATAAATAAAACACACACATCAATAAAGAATGAATGCTCAGGGGACCCCCTGCTCCTGCACAATATTATTAAAAATACAGAAATGCTGCTTCATTACCATAGCTGATAGCCGCTAAGGCAATGAAGGGTTAAGGCAGAATAAACAATAAATACATTAAATACATATTTTTAATGTGTGTGTTAAACCTCCCTGCCTTGACTGTAACCTGTGTAAGACCCCCTCCCCCTATTGTGTGTGTTAAACTTCCCTGCCTAGACTAATCTATGTAAAAAACCCTCCCCCTATTGTGTGTGTTAAACGTCCCTGCCTTGACTGTAATCTATGTAAAAAAACCTCCCCCTATTGTGTCTGCTAAACTTCCCTGCTTTGACTAATCTGTGTAAGCCCCCCTCCCCCTATTGTGTCGGTTAAATCTCCCTGCCTGTGTTTCTGAGTGCAGTGTACTGTATGTAAATGTGGGGAGGGGGATCCCGTGTAAATAACCACACCCACACCCACTATCCACTACCCACTACCCACAATAAAAAAAATTCACACACAGCAGCAGCACAAAAAATAAATAAATAAATCTAAATAAATAAATGAATATAAATAAATACATTTAAAATACATTTTTATTCATAGTGTACATGTGCAGGGGGTCTCCGGAGCTGAACCGCGTTAGTTTCAGGTCCGGGGACCCCCTGCTCCCCGAGATACAGCCCCCTTTATGAGGTGCCGGTATCCCTCTGCATTTAAAGGTCCCGATCACGTGACCGCGGCCTGTAAACCAAGCAGAGGGATACCGGCACCCCCTAAAGGGGCCTGTATCTTGGGGAGCATAAATACATTACCCACCCCCTGTGCCCCCCCATAAATACATGATTTATTATTTTACAAACAGGGTTCATAACGCAGCCCCACGTGAGTCCCCGGTGGGCTGGCGGGGCACCTGGACAGACCTACAGGGTACCAGCAGCCCTTTTCAAACAGGTTCTGGAGGCCTGCTGGTGGATCTCGCCAGCACCATGGCCCCCAGGTGGTCCAATATACAAATAAATGTAGAAGGGTTATCAAAACCATACTGTCGTACAAATAACACTTCTCCATACAGATACACTACATTACAATGAATTTCCTTTAATAATCCTAACTGATCTTACAATCTAAATCATCAAATGACAAAGAAAAACCTCACATTCCAAATATATATATATATATATATATATTTATATGTAAATATAATATAAAATATATACACATTCAATCACACATACATACACCTTAGTCACATTCATCCAGCACTTGGAGTTAGCTCCATCACAACATGCACACGTATATAATGGTAGTAGCACACATATATTTCTAGTAATTGAGTATAACATAATATGTATTTGATCATTTATTTAAATTTATACACTGATTCACTAACACTTATTACATCACTTTTTTTTTTAATTCACTTTAGTATTATATTCCCTCCTGATACCTTGCTTTGTTCGTGGCTTATAGACTCCAATATTTTATATGTCTGTTTATTTGCAGGACATAGGTTAATATGGTAATTATCTATCTTAAAGGGTTCAATATTTGGTTACTACGGTTTCTTTACTGTGTTTTTAATTGTTTTAATTGTTGAAATTGTACATGTATGTTTTAAAACATGTCATGGCTCTGATGAATTTTACTGGCAAGATTGTCTATTATAAACTAGTACAAGGGGGGTTCTTCCCTTTGATCCATAGAGCTCTATATATCTGATTGGTTGATTGATTGTTAGAAATTCGTATATATACATATTTTGTATTTTTTAATATGGTTTCATGATTACTATCAATTATTTGTTTAATTATTGTTATGTTATATGATAGGTATATTCCCCTTGTATTCACCAGTTGCGGTTTTATTTGCTTTATTTTATCTTTTATCTTTTACCTTCTATAGTCCATTTCCTTCAATTTCAAGGTTTTAATATGTATTTCGAGCATTGTTAATTATATCCATTAGCACCAAGCAGCTGAGAGGGGGACGTTCCAAGCCATTAAGATCATTGGGTTGTGTATTTTAATACCGGACCATCCCCTTCTCCATACTTCCCTTTGAAAAAGTCACGCGTGAGTGACGAAACGCGTCAGGGAGCGTCATTACGTCAGACGCATTGACACTGACGTCATCACCGCGCGCTGGAACAGATTGATCCGCGCGATCGCTGCAGAGGCTTCAATTACACGGAGCCACTTTCCAGGACTCTAACCCAGTTCTACAGAGGATTACCTACCCTGGACACTTGTTGGGATGTTGATCCTGATACTGCAAGACCGGGATAACCCCAAGAAGCTGCAGACACTAACCGGATGGTGGTGATTATATCACGCAATGCTTGATTTTATTGTACTTTTGTAAGTGCATTTCTTATCCCCTCCTCCCCTTCCCCTCATTAAATTTACTATTTTACGCTATGGGCGTGCGCTCTCTCCTCCTTTTTTCTTTTAGATTCCCTGTGGACGTGGTTTGTCCACTTTGAGAGCAGCCGGAGACCCTCTACACCAGAACCCACATCATCATTGGACTATTTTGAGGACTGGTTATTACACTCTTTCCTTTTTTTGGAATACATATATTTTGTATTATCTATGTAATTAATCCTTATGGTTTACAGGTTCTATTATCATTTGTGCTAGAATTTATTTTATAATTTATCACTATATTAGTTTATATAGTGTTGATTTTTATCATTCATTACAGCCAGCCATTACACATATTTATATAACCGTAAGCAGAGGCGCTGCTTTTTTCTTTTGTTTGATGACATCATTATGAGTAAACATACACAACTTGACCTGCATGAAGGGATTATGTGTAATGATCTTCCAAATAACACACACTGCAACCTTCTACCTTACAAAGCATTCAACATCTTTGCCCTATAGTTGAAAGCTGAATGTATGTGTGAATCTTGGTACAAACAATGGGTTAACATGCATAACCACAAAGCACACCCGCACTCATTCTTTGTCACAGTAATGTATAACTTCGTTATACTGTGTCTGTGCACACAAATGCATAATTCACTATTTCATGTATGTGTCGATACATATATACATATATACAAATAATATATATATATATATTAGTTATAATCTATGTTACACCTATAAACAGGCCATTACTGCCTAATCAAGTCTTGCATGGAATATTGTGCATTCAAAGGCGAACATAAATAATTTGCACAAACAAATTTCGTTATGTTTTATGAAAGCTCTTTTTTTGCTTCATGTAGTATAATGTGAGCATAAATAGGAACATGTACCATATGGTATTTAATTATGTTCATATGTAGCTCACTTCATATTTGTATTTTGCACATGTACCGGTGTGTTAAACCAGCTGCAATTAATATGTAATCACAGCATAGAGGTGAACAGAGGGGGTGGGGTCGGGCACAGAGCCAGATCACAGGGTCATGGTAGGGTCAAGTCTTGTGGGATGGCTTACAGGTGGTAGAACAAATAAAAGGTCAGGGTGGTGTCACGTCTTGGGGGAGGGACTACAGTTGTTAGAAGCTGACAAGGTGAACAGAAGTTCATCACATTCATTTGAAATGGTAATTATCTGAATACTTTCACCCACCAGTCCACTATATATGAAAACGTACGTTAGTCATTCGTTCACTCATATATTCTTTTAACGTTATAGATACGCCACCTTATCACACCAGTACCATCTGTGAGCAACACACTGCATGTGTTGCTGAGTGTCAGCCACATTGAGCGCTACACCTGCTTCTCTTAAATGTTCGGACAGATCTCTAAACACATTCATACACATTTCCACAATTAGGTGCTGAATTGTAAGCAGAGTCAACTTTGCGTTCATGGTAGTGATGTACATTATTATAGTTAGATTAGTACACAACATATGCAGTGTATGTACAACAGAACACTTCATTTTACAACGCATTCCTGCATGAACATTGTATGTTGTATGGTGTTGAAAATAAATGTGCCGATTAGGTTCACATGTACATTTATGTTAAGATGGCTAATATACAGATTGCCCGAACCATATCATTGTCATTTCGTTATGTGATGCTGATATTTAGCCATAACTACTCCCACTACAGATACTTCATGTTAATTATGTACACATGACAATTAAATTCTGATGTTATTCTTCTATATAGTTGCTCCTGCAGCTCCTGTATCACCTGACACTGAACATGTCTCATCACCTGTCTCATCAAGGTCATCATCAAGAATGGAAGGTGAGTGTATGAGGTGCAGCACATATAATGTGTACATTTGAAGAATTTAATTTGCCATGCAAAATAAATGCCTTTCACATGTAATGAACTTCACATCAGTTATTGTCACAGAAGATGTAGTGTTTCCTGACAACATGTATTGTGTGTGTTTTAAAGTATCAGCTAGGAGTTGTGATGTTACAACAAACTTTAATTCATTCTTTCACACTGAGTCGAAACATCATTGTTACTTCAAGCTTCATCTTTTAATTGGACACAAATAATAAATTATGGAAACATGTTATGTGTTACACTATGAGAACAACTATCATTATAGTGAAAACAAAGGAAAAGTTCCATGGCAGTTCATAATGTCTTTCTTTATTTGTAGAACCAGATGTTGCCGCTCAAGGACAAATTCACTCAAGTGACATGAAGATATTGACACTCAAAAAAGGAAATCATCAAAGACAGTGGCTTTGCTAAGTGTCAATCTGTGCCTTTGTCATCACCTTGTACAGAATTTGTATATAATGTATTTTTTTTTTTAATTGTAGGTTTTAATTTTTTACGATAGCTGCGTTTACGATAAACCCAGCATTCAAGTCCTCCTACTCGTGACACCTACTCAGCTATTGCAGATTCTGAAGAACGAATCTTGGGTGAAGAAAATCGTCGCTATTCAGAAATGATGTCAGTGCTTGAAAGGATGATGTCACTGCATGAAAGGATGCATGAAAGGTCAATATCAGAAATGTCACAAATTTAAAAAGTCATCATCCAAGTTCCTAAAGAAATCCAAAATGTAAACTGGACATTACAAGCACTAGTTATGAATGTAAGCCAAGCAAATCAGTTTCGGAGAACAGCAAGAGAACAACAATTCCACTTTACCCCATCAGAGGATGGATCTTTACATGCTGCTACTTTTTCTCCTGAGACATCAGTTCTTCATTCCCCAGTTCTGGATGATACCGGTACAGTAGGTGCAAGTTCTGTGCAGGTCCCTGTCAACATCCAACCGCTTACATCTGTTCAAAATATGGAACCGACACCTACAAATGAGACACGCAAAAGAAAGTTAGGGCAACAATTACTAATAACCAGCTTTTGGAAAAAGATTAAAACACATGTAACGGTTATTCCCACACCCAATCGCAGATTATAGTGTGGGTGCGAAGGACATACAGTGTTACCAGGGTGTGGTGCTTTACCTGTTGGCTCACAGGAGGGCTGAGCTTCCGCCACGGGGAACCTGGGGCAATATATTAAGACTAATAGTACTCTTGTACTTGGTGCAGCGCCTCCACCTGCGATGGTTCCTAGCAAAGCAGGAATTGGTCCTCGCAGGACACATATAAATAACCAGCACAACGTGTGTAACCAATAGGTGATTTTACTAGTGAACACAGAAACATACGTGCATATAGCATCAACCGGTGTCCCTCTCTAGAGAGGACACTAACTATTGCGCCTCGCAGGATGCTAACACTCGGACGCCTCGGCGGACGCCAACACTCCACGCACCATGGTGGACGCCAACACTCTACGCGCCATGGCGGACGCCAACACTCTACCAACCCTTCACCGGATAATTCCACCCCGTGTCCAATAACCCCACACAATGTCCCGCACTCTAGGCGAAAGAATATGTGTGACTGCGCAGTCACTATTATACTAAGGGCCCGTTGGTGCACTTGTATACGTATAGTACCTGCCGAGCACTCCGGTGCTCTGATCAGCAACAACTTCGCAAAGGGTCAGACGCGCTCCTCCACGATATCCAGGATCCTCCTTGGAGACAGTCCAGCTTGCTTAAACGACAGAGACTTGAGCCCAAGTCTCTCAGTAGTGAGCGCAGGGTTCGCTGTTCCCTAACTGACAAATAGATAAGGGGGCAGGTTCCCTAACCTAGGGCCTGTCCCTACAACACACAGCTACTGTGACTCAGGGATATCTGGGGCCTAGGGGGATGCTGGCCTAGTGCAGGGAGTCACTGACTCCTGCACCCTACCTCCTTCCCCTTGCTGCTCCGGTCACCAACTAATGTCTGCAAAAACCCCGCGAATTGTATCTCTTTCAGGTCTGCAGGGCAATCCTTCAGCCCTATTCGCTCCATGGCATCACATGGGGTCCCCTAAGGCTCATGGGATCTGTAGTCCCTGGCTAAAACCTTCCCTGGTAGGCTAGGGCTTCGCGGGCTTTCTCTCCCTCTCCTGCGCAATCTCTCTCTGGGGCTGCCGCAACCTTTTCCTGGGCTCTCGGGCTTCCTTGCGCATGCGCGATCACTGCGCATGTGTGAGTATCCGAGCAATGGCTGCGCCCTCACCGCCTGGCTCCAGGAGCGCCGGGAGCCCGGTGACGCGATCGCGGCCTTAGCAACCAGCCGCACGCGTCCCCGGCAACCCCCGAGCCGGAGCCTGACCGCCCTAAGACTCGCGGACGCTCTGAATCTCGCTCGAGGTGAGGGGGTGCTGACTCCAAGGGAGACCTAGCTATACACAAAAACAAGAAAGTGCTCCACCATCACTCTTGCAATGTTTATCAACTGTTTCACAACTGCCACAGCCCACACCCTGTGCCCCTGAACTGCCACAACCCACACATAGTGCCCCTGAAGTGCAACAGCCCACACTTAGTGCCACTGAAGTGCCACAGCCCACACCCAGTGCCACTGAACTGCCACTGCCCACACCCAGTGCCACAGAACTGCCACTGCCCACACCCAGTGCCACAGAACTGCCACAGGCCAGTACAAGTGGTACAGTTAAGGCCAGAGTACTTGCCAGAGGGAAAAGGCAAACACAACAGCCAACAAGCAGGCCTGTGACTCGCTCTCAAAAGGACAAACAAAAATAAATAATCACATTCACTAAATTTGTTGGTGTACTGGTGTTGTTTACTGCAGACTATTTCATGCATAGTGTACAGTATGTCTGATCATGTACAGATGCTTGATAACAATCAAGTATGTCCTTGTACACATGAATGTTTATAAATGCTCACTGACTGAATGAAGGCATATTTTATAACATATGAATATCTATTAATCATCAGTTGATTCATGGTACAACATTATTACACACTTGGCATGTTAATGGAAGATGACATTCACTTAGCTCTTGTTCAAGATGAGATGTATGTGGGTTATTTTGGTAATGCAGATAGTCATTTCATGCTAATATTATTGACATACAACTTTAAGTAAGTACCCATATAACAGCATACATTTTAATGTTATGTTTTCTGGTGTCTTATCTCTGTAAGACATTACTTACCTTAATCTTCTTTCATAGTTCATAATGTTGGCATGTGATCATGTATGATATTTGGTTACAATAACAGATCTGTAAACCTGTATGAATATATCTGTAGTCTCTCTGTATCTCTATATATGTATACACACATGTATGTGTGTGTGCGTGCGTGCGTGCGTGCGTGTGTGTATATTAACTGATAAATATATATATATATATATATATATATATATATGCCACTGTTGTCAGCAAACAGGCCTTGTGTTAATGAGATATAAATGTTAGGACACTTGCTACAATTATGGTATCAGTATGAGTGAGCACCTAATTCACTCAGCTGTATTTAACTTTGAATATGATTACAACAAGGCCTGCTTACACACATCAATGCCTTTAGTTTAGCACTCTATATATAATATATATATATATATAATCAGAATGAACAGTAGAGGCCTTCATGGCTGCAAAGAGGCCTTGTTTGCTGTTAAATACAACTTCTACACAGCTGACTCAATTAGGCCCTCAAACATACTCACCCAGTAATGTTATAAACTGTAATGAACTGTTAAGATTATTACAACCAGGCCTGTTTGCACACAACAAGGCCTTCAATGTAGCAAGATATATATATAGCAACTTTAAATATTACTGTATGTTCATTTGCATGTCTTATATATACACACACACACACACACACAGACACACACACACATATATATACATACTATATACAATATATAATTTAATATATATAGATATATATAAATATATATCAACATATATATTTATCTAATTATATATATATATTTATTTATATAAATATCTATATCTATGTATATATCAAGAGAGACAAACAGAGAGAGTCAAAGAGAGAGAGAGAAACAGAGAGAGAAAGAGAGAGAGAAACAGAGAGAGAGAAAAAAAGAAAAACAGACAAAGAGAGAGATGTGTGTGTGTATGGTTAATTTTAGCTAAGTGTAAGCAGAAATCTGTTCATCATAGCACTGTAGATGATTTCACACACATTGTTATTGTAATTAAAAACATAAACTTGTTTTGCACATGTTGATTGCCTAAGCCGAAAGTAACGTATCGATTCCTGTAAAAAGAGGGTATCATAGACAAAGAATTTCAGCCAATTATTGTAACAAATTTCTTGTGGGAGAAAACCTAGGCGTATAACTGTTAGGTTGTATTATAACCTTGGAACAAACCGCGAAGATAACATGTAACTATTCACACATTCAGCAGACATCCGTATGCGTTCAACTTAGACACTGTACACTTGAAGAGAGAAGAAATGGCAGAAGCTTCCACATTGCAAAGCCATCCACGTAAATCATACAAATTTTTGATTTATGAAGCAATCGAGTCAACGCCAGAGAAAAGGGCAACCGTGGGGGAAATCTATGGCTTGATCCAAAAGAAATATCCATACTACCAAGAACCTGACAAACAACGAAATTTAAAAACTTCTGTACGATTCACTTTATCCGCAAATGAATGTTTTGAGCGTGTCCATGATCGGCAAGATCAACGATATGGATGCTGGCATGTTGCGCCATCATTTAAACTTACCATGGAACATGGAACATATCTTCTGTTAAATAGAATATTTTTGCCCAATACCAGTTACATTGAAGCCGCACAGACTGTCGCGTTTGCTGATATACCGGCACCCTCCATTCATCGAGACCAGATGGAAGATGGACATAACTACTATGATATGTATCAAAACCTATATGGCCAATACCAATGTGGATGTGAAAACAACCAACAACTGTACGTACCTCCGGACGTCTTGTTTGAAGAAGCCACTGCAGATCCAGATGACGGCCTCATGGAGATGTGTGTGATTCAGGATTCAACGGTTGCCTCAACCATGGATGCTACTGTTGTGCCTTCCTGGAGCGAGCTGTTGCAGCCAAATCAGTTTTGACTTCTACAAGAATGGTAAATACAAATTTCGTTATGCCTTTACTCAAATTATATATGTGTACATTAATAATATACAGCATTTGTTAGCCAAATGAGTGGATACAGCTTAACATTGCAGACAGCCTTACATGTAGCGTGCACAAAGACATTATTTCCTATAACAATATACTACATGACGAACCATTACTACACATTGGTGACGGAGTCCTAAAACATAGATTATTATCGCTTTTAAAGTATCATTTCAACACGTTACACTAACTGTAACACACACCTCATTGTTTAGCATTCAACATATAAAAACAAAGTGTCGCCCACATATGACGTGGGAACGTGGTCATGTCCCAAGGTGTCCTTAAAAAGGTTACCGATGCAAGCCCCACCCCCAAACGACATGCGCGCGTGAAACCGTATTGGCTGTGCCCGTAGCTTATTGTTACGGTCAGTGCAGTGTGTCATGCGCGCACGTCGGTGGGGCGGTGCGTGCACAGTGCTGGAGGCCAATGTTCATTCAGTGGGAGGGGTGTTTGCGTGCATTTCACGGTGCCATAACATGACTTCACATGTATTTTGTTCGCTCATTGGCTGATCGTCCGTTTTGGCCATGGGCACACGTCCGTTGAAAAAGTTTAGATATGTACGTGTGTAGAAGTGAATTTGTTTCGCTTCCATATCATAACTTTCAGCCATGATATGCGTACTGCTAGCAGCACCATGGAGGGACATGTATTGAACGCACAGAATACACATCGTTTTGCGCATGCGCTAAGACTTAGTCCACACATTCGTGACATGCGCGCGCAACAGACGTTGTGCGCGCACATTATTATGTATACAGGCACCGGAACAAACATATCAGTAGTAATGCCAGCAACGCCATTTGAAAAATGAGATAGTTCAGTATCTGTAGTTTTATCCTTGCAATTTAAACATATACGTAACTTATGCGTGAATACTGTATCCACAATCATATAGAGATGTGTTAAGCGTTGTCATGCTGAAACATAGATAAATGTGGCATCTTCGAACATCATGTGTTTGCTGTATTTCACAGATGTCGAGGGTGAATACATGGGACCAATGTATGATTTCAGATGGGCCAATCGTTATATTAGATGATTGTGACGACTAGCGAACAAATATTATAATAAATATGTAACAATGCTTTCAATGATTGCTGCGCAGATTAACAATCACTACATAATGTTATCCTATTGTGCAAGTATTTACTATGCACTTAATTATCATAATGATGTTGCTAAGCACTGAAGTTAGAACTTATATTGATATTTTTTTCTTTGCTACTAACATTATATGTATTGCCATGTGATATATGCAACCAACATTATCACTCAGCAAACACATTAATCTACTATATCTTCTAATCTCACGTGTGACTTGTCAAAGAATGTAAATGCTACATAACAACTCGTAGACATTGTATCTGAACGTACACAATAAAAATAGGGAGATGATAGAAACTGTTTAGTCGTGTGAATGTTATATTATCACCTAAGTTGTAATGGTAACCTAACTTGCATGAGCTAATGAATGTTAGGTACAGATCACACGAGTAACTATAGTTTAGTGTTATTAGTAAACGTTCAACACATACATAGCTAATTGACGCCGATGATAAAAGCAACATTATTATGTTGGTTTATATTATTTCTGGTAGAAATACATGCATCACACAAAAACTAAAACACACACACACTATGTTGCTGAAATGTGTGCGTATGTAAATGTCGACTTCATTTATGTTCATATATTGACAGTAGTTATAAAGGATCATGATCATTATGACTAACTAACGTGAATGAAATAAAAAATTTATTAACTACATTGTCATTGTGTTGAATGATTTAGGGAAAGTTGAGAATCCAAAGAACTATACTTTGGAATGGTGTTAACATTTTGACAAATTTTATATGAACGTCAAAACAACACACATCTTTCACTTATACATACACATGTGACAATGTAGTAATCAACATGAAGATGAAGTGAGAGAAGAAATAATCACATGCATTGCAATGTTAATGATGTTTAACACATTTGGGTCTTTTCATACAAACATGCATTGAGTGTTAACATCGCTCATGTGCATGAATGGAAGTTGTTACGTTGCCAAAATTACATGTTATGTAATGTACGTAATGATTTGAAAACACACTGCACAATAACCACCAAGTGTAGATAAACGCACGGACACAATACAGAAACGACATCTTTCAATTGTCACATCTTTTTCATTACGTTCTCTATATACATCCTGTAACTATGGAGAAAAACGTTGTATGGTGCTCAGGATAAAACAGCAATACTAAATGTTGATAAGGTCTTGTAGGATGGAATTAACCCAATAAAGGCATATATCAGATGATTCCAAGAGATGCGTACTGGCACACTATAATCCCAAGGCAGTAAGGATATAATTATAGTAAAGCACCCTCAGGTGACCAGTGAATGAGCATCTATTAAATGGAAAACAGTAATGATAAAGTCCAGAACAAATGTGGGTAAATTGGAAAGGACTCACATTGGAATGAATATACACGATGAACAGCAAGTCCAGATGTATCCAGGATCCCATGGGTTAACTGTGCCTCCACCTGTGGAGGAATATGTAGAGCAGGAGAGAAAACAGAACACTAAATCCAAACCTGGCAATGCCAGAAAAAAGTTCAAGGATGCGTTCCCATAAATAAAAGCTTATTTTAATGGATCAGAAACCAAAAAAAAAACACACCAACGCGTTTCAGACTATCGCTAGTCCTTTATCAAGGTGAATGACTACTTACTCGCTAAGAGTGTCATTTATACCTGAAAAGAAATCCAGGCACGCTAATCGCCAATACTTCCGCATATGTCACGTGATGCAGACGTCGAATGTCATCTCGTACGGCCGCGTCATAACATATGCGCATATCGAGTCCAACAACCAGGGGGTGCGGCATAGAGACAGGGCAGCCACTAAAGCAAGTAGCGGCTCCCAAGTATCCAGCGCTACTCCCATAGAGGGAGTTGAGCATGAAAGCTAATGGCGCCCATCGACGTGACATCATTACATCACGCGACGCGGCGCATGACGTCCGCGTGTCATAGGATCTAATTAACATAGAAAAAAACTTTATTAAATGTAAAATTATTGACACTCCAAGAGGGCAATATCAAAGGAAAAGAAAAACAACATGTGAATAATGAAATAACCTAATTAAACATAAAAAAGTTACAAAATAACAAAAAAAAACTTTTTAAAAAGAATCATTAAAAAAAAATAACAACCTTTGATATTGGCTAAGATTATCCTAGTAACGAAGGTAGTGCATTAGGCAATGTAATCTTAGAATAATACAAAAAGATACATATAAACTGTATATATTAAATCCACAGAGCCTAATACATATTGAAAAAGAAAATGAGACTGACCGAGAGCATGTAAACAATTAGTAAATTCTTAATAAGCATATACTGTTTCGGTTATATTATGAAATCAACAACCGAAAAATATATTACTCACATCAATTCTATCTCGTAGATACTAATCTGTCAAACAGTTAACATAAATGATTTGAATGAACACACATGATTATGCATACTCTATACACGGTCATCCTGAAAACTGCTTATGAATGTAACAAACACTAGCCAAATGCAAAAAATAGCAATAGTTTGAAAACAATTTTGATACATAAATTATGTGTCATAAAGAAGGGGTCCTATGTCCCAATCTGAATTTAAACCACATGGGGCACTTGTCTGTAGTGTGAAAATCCAGTATAGTTCCCGTTTATTCAGGGTATTTAGTCTATTCCCCCCTCTGATTGGACACGGTATGTACTCTATACCTTAAAAAGATAAATTATTAACATTACCCAAACTACAATTGGTAAAATGAAGGGACAATGGGTGGTTCGTATCTTTTTTAACAATAAGACGCAGGTGTTCAAGAATCCGAACCTTTAAACATCTAATAGTACGTCCTATGTATTGCTTGCCGCAACCGCAACTGAGCAAATATACCACAAAAGTGGTGTCACAATTAATAAATGATTTTGCATGAAACGTTTTTCCCGTTTGGAATGAACTAAATTCTGAAGTTTGTTTCATAAATTTACATGCTTTGCAATTAGAGCAATTGTAACTACCTTTAGGTAGAGTATTTGTGGGTATTGGGTCTGAAATAAACATGCTTGCAGAAACATGATTGGCAATTGTTTTTGCCTTTCGGAAGACAAATCTAGGGCCTTCTTCATAAACTGATTGTAAAACTGGGTCTGCTGCCAGTACTGCCCAATGTTTTCTAACTATGTTTTTAATAGTCATGGCTTGATTATTTTGTTGAACCATAAAGTATGGTGAATGAAAATCTTTTTCTTGACCTTTTTTGTTTCTGTCCAAAAGAGTTGTTCTATTCATCATTTGTACCTCCTTAAGAGTTCTATCAAGATCTTTTTTCAAATATCCCCTAGCTTCAAAGCGCTCCATCAGATCAAGGGACTTAACCAAAAAATCCTCATCATTTGTACAAATTCTTTTTAATCTTATCAGCTGGCCTTTGGGAATTCCTCTAATGAGTGATTTGGGGTGGCAGCTGTCAGCGCGCAAAAATGTGTTGCGTGAATTAACTTTATGATAAACCGTAGTGATAATATTTTTGTGTATATCAATAAATAATAATAAATCCAAAAAGTGAATATGGTGAGAATCATAATTGATAGTGAATTTTAAATTGAAATCATTATTATTAAGGTGCTCAGTGAATAATAAAAGTGAGTGCTCATCCCCGTTCCAAATAAAAATAAGATCGTCTATATAACGTTTGTAAAAAGTGATAAAGTGTCTAAAGGGATTCTTTTCTCCAAACACGTGGTTCGACTCCCACCAACCTAAAAAAAAGGTTGGCATAGGAGGGGCAAAACTAGTGCCCATAGCGGTACCACGTGTCTGGAGAAAAAAATCCTCGTCGAACATAAAATAATTGTGGGTTAACAAAAAACGTATAGCATTTACAATAAAAGTGCTCTGTGCAGGTGATAAATCAGAATGTTGTAAATAAAATCTGACAGCTGCCAGCCCATGTTCATGCTGTATAACTGTATACAATTAAGTTACATCAAGGTTGAGCCAGAAAAAATTACTTTCCCATCTGATGGAGCTAAGTTGATTCTGAAGATCTCCACTATATTTTATGTATGAAGGTAACATTTGCACCATACTTTGCAGGCAATGATCAACATATCTTGATACACCATCTCCCAAAGATCCAATACTGGAGCAAATCGGCCTCCCAGGTGGGGAGACCAATGTCTTGTGGATCTTTGGGAGATGGTGAAAGATAGGTATAATGGGATAAGGGCAAAACAAAAATTCTAATTCCTTGGCATCAAGGGCGCCTAACATGGAGCCATCGTCTAGAAGGGATCTAAGCCCCCTAATAAAGGTGGCAGTGGGGTCTCCTCTCAACAAAACATAAGAAGTTTTATCATTCAATTGTCGGAGGGCCTCTGTTATATAATCATCTCTATTGAGGACCACAATTGCCCCTCCCTTATCAGCCCCCATGATGACCAAGGAACTATTGGCCATAAGTGTGTTTAAAGCTAACCTTTCAGATAATGTAAGATTATCTATTCTATGCTGCAACGGTGACATAGAAAATGTATAACCTTTGGAAAGAAGAGACAAATCCCGTTCTATAAGTTGCTCAAAAGTAGCCAGACAGTTGCCCTTCATATGTGCTGGATAGAAAATAGATCTATTTCTAAAACCAGATGACCATCTACCTAAAAAAGAAGAGGGAACATCTGCATCATCAACATTTTCAACCATTAAATCTATCAAATCTTGTGCACAACAATGTTCTTTGAAGCTAAATTGTTTAACTTCTTGAGCAATATTAGAAACAACAGGACTGGATTCATTGTCAATACTTGCAGATACTGTTTGATTGACATTATCCTGGCTATAGAACCTTTTCAAAGTTAGTTTGCGTATATTTATGAAGGTCAATGATGGTTTCAAAAAGTTTGAAGTCACTACAAGGAGCAAATTTTAAGCCTTTATCAAGGACTGATAACTCAGCCTGACTAAGGACAACATCAGAAAGATTAATAACTCCAGTTTGATCAATTAAAAGTTCTTCTTTCTTTTCTGAGGATTTTTTATGTCTCCTTTTTTGGCTCCTCCTTGTGCGTCTGTATTGACCCTGTTTTTTGACCCGAAGAAGGTTCTAGACTCGTACTCCGACTCCCCTTGAAAATTTTGATTAGATGTTGCACCCCCTTGATGTCCATTGTGCCTATCTGTGGGGCTATCAAAAGTTGGATTTTCTCTATCATTGGCTGACATACGTCTAGGACAATAGTCCGTATCAGAGCCCTCTGATTCTGCACTTGCTGAGTGAGAAAATGATATATTTTTCTTCAAGATAGACTTTTGATAATGTTGACCTTTATTTTGGTTGGACTTATGGGGTGTTGAGGAGTTAAAATTCTTGTAACGGGGGGTTTCTGCCAAACATAACCCTGGTTGCAGTCGTAATCTTGTTTGTCCCTTTCAAATTTCATTTGTTTTTTTGGACATGATCTCTTTTTCCATGCTTTTTATATTATTAGATAGGGTAAGATCAAGATCATCAAAGCCATCCATTTCCTTAAATTGACAAAGATTTTTTTGGAGGGATGTTATTTCCTCATCCAGGAAGGTTTTTTCTTTGGTTTTGGCTTTGATAATGAGATCAATAAGGGTAAAAGAGCATACATTCAGTGCTTCTTTCCATTTGGTTTCAAATTCCTGGTTAATAAAACCAAATGTGGGGGATTTCTTCACACGTAGACCCCTAGGTATCCTTTGTGTTGTTACATAATTTTGCAAAGAAATAATATCCCACCAGAGTCGTATTTTTGTGGATACAATTTTATCCAGCTTTGAAAAATGAATTTTTAAGTCAGACACATCATCACAGTATAACTCTAAAGTGTTGTCAAAAACCTGTTGAGCTTTCTTGGGAATTGTCTGAGCAATTAAAAGCAAATTGAACAGGAATGTCCGTGTCAGTCTCATAATCAGTTTCCGTGAGGTTCTGATCCATAATGTAGTCTGAAATCAAATGTTGTGTAACCAACAATAAACTACAAAAAAGCTAAAGGGAAACGAGCTAACCCACAACTTGAGTACAATGAAGAAAAACGTTGTATGGTGCTCAGGATAAAACAGAAATACTAAATGTTTATAAAGCCTTGTAGGATGGAATTAACCCAATAAAGGCATATATCAGATGATTCCAAGAGATGCGTACTGGCACACTATAATCTCACAAGCAAGGCAGTAAGGATATAATTATAGTAAAGCACCCTCAGGTGACCAGTGAATGAGCATCTATTAAATGGAAAACAGTAATGATAAAGTCCAGAACAAATGTGGGTAAATTGGAAAGGACTCACATGGGAATGAATATCCATGATGAACAGCAAGTCCAGATGTATCCAGGATCCCATGGGTTAACTGTGCCTCCGCCTGTGGAGGAATATGTAGAGCAGGAGAGAAAACGGAGCACTAAATCCAAACCTGGCAATGACAGAAAAAAGTTCAAGGATGCGTTCCCATAAATAAAAGCTTATTTTAATGGATCAGAAACCAAAAAAAACCACACCAACGTGTTTCAGACTATCGCTAGTCCTTTATCAAGGTGAATGACTACTTACCCCCTTAGAGTGTCATTTATACCTGAAAAGAAATCCAGGCACGCCAATCGCCAATACTTCCACATATGTCACGTGATGCAGACGTCGAACGTCATCACGTACGGCCACATCATAACATATGCGCATATCGAGTCCAACAACCAGGGGGGTGTGGCATAGAGACAGGGCAGCCACTAAAGCAAGTAGTGGCTCCCAAGTACTCCCCCAGAGGGAGTTGAGCATGAAAGCTAATGGCGCCCATCGACGTGACGTCATTACATCACGCGACGCGGCGGGTGACATCCGCGTATCATAGGATCTAATTAACATAGAAAAAAACTTTATTAAATGTAAAATTATTGACACTCCAAGAGGGCAATATCAAAGGAAAAGAAAAACAACATGTGAATAATGAAATAACCTAAATTAAACATAAAAAAGTTACAAAATAACAAACAAAATGATCCCCTGACGTAGTGACGTTCCCCGTCACGAAACGCGTAGGAGGAGCCTAAAGTGAACGTCAATCAGGACTCTCATCCACTCTCCGGTCAGTTCACTGAACAGTGACGTCAGCACGCGCAAGTCTGGATAGCGCGAAACACACGCGACCAGAGGCAGGAGCTGACAGAGACTGGGGTGTGTTGTGGGACAGCCGGGTCGGGCGTTTGAATTGTTTTTAAACTCACGGAACTTGTGAGTATATTTCTGCAGCTAGCTAGGATGCGTCATTAAAGTTTTTTTTTTTACTGTATTGCGCAATCCTCTGTCTTTTGTATACCCCTATGCTGGAGGCACATACAGGAGAGCAGCACAGAAGGAGAAAGCACTTTCCTGAGACGGAGTTTCTTCAAGGATCCAGGAGAGACAGAATCAACACGTGGGGTTCGGGTTAACCTGTGAACGTCTGGATTTGAAGAAACAAGGATATAGATTCTCTCAACTGCATGAGACCCACTTTATATCTAGTAAGTGGGCATTTCATTTAGAGGCATACAAGGGAGAACTTCATTTGCTGTTAAGTCAATACTGCGCAATGTGGTGTCTCTGTTCTTGTCTCAATCAATAGGAACACACTTGCTGCAGGAGAGTGATTTTATTCTACCCAAGTCAAGGACAGAGTCCATTTCACCTATAGACTTTGAAAAGACTTCACTTCACTGATATATCCTTTATATTATTTTATTATTATTAATATAATATATTGTTAATATTATCACTATTTGTATGCGCCAGGTATTTATTCCACTTTTGTATTATTATATTGTTTTTAGGGTTCACTTGAGATTGCACCCATAGTAGAATCACCAGGCAGCTTCATCACACGTTTATATGCACTACACATATACACATTTGGTCTAGCGCTAATTTAAGTTATCTTTGTTAACATTATGATATTTGACAATGATGTATCGTTAAGCTTTGTACAACCATTTATTCGCAAGTATTTATGGAATGTGTAATGCATAAATTTAGTTTATTAACTGTTTCATTCCCCTCCCCCCTCCATCCTAGTTTAAAATCTCCTCCAACATTTTTAGCATTCTCCCCCATAGCACAGAAGATCCCTCTTCATTGAGGTGCAATCCGTCCCTAGAATATAGATGGCACCTCTCAGAAAAGGAGTCCCAGTGCTCTAAAAACCCAAACCCCTCCTTCCTACAAGACTTTCTTAGCCATGCATTAACCTCCCTGATCTCTGACTGTCTCCCAGCAGTAGCGCATGGCACTGGTAGTATTTCAGAAAATACTACCTTGGAGGTCCTTGCCTTAAGCTTTTGGCCTAGATCCCTGTAATCATTTTTTAGGACCCTCCATCTTTCTCTAACTTTGTCATTGGTGCCATGGTGTACCAAGACCCCCGGGTCAATCCCAGCCCCCCCAACAATCTGTCTACCCGATCCGCAATGTGCCGAACCCGAGCACCAGGGAGACAACAAACTGTTCGGCTCATGCGGTCCTGGCAACAGATTGCCCTATCTACCTTCCTAATAATGCAGTCCCCTACCACCACAATCTTTCTTTGTATCTGAGCATCCTGAGTCCCCACTGTGCTGGAGGAACTATTCCCCTGGCTGCTAGAGGAATTAGTCTCCTCCAGCCTAGCTATTTCTGCCCCAACATTCCCAATATCTTCACTCAACACGGCAAATCTATTGGGATGTGTCAGCTCAGAAATGACCTGTTGCCCCTGCTTCCCCTTCTGACTGTCACCCAGCTACCTACCTGCTCCTCACTAACAGCGCCACCATCTGCATCACTAGTCGAAGCAAGGGCCTGCTCAGTGAGCTCTAATTCCCTTTCAAGATTGCCAATGTCCCTCAATATTGCAAGTTGCCTCTTCAGATCAGCAATCTCTGACTCTAAAGAGATCACCCGCTCACACTTCTCACAGCGGTATGCTCCTTGGAACAGCTGCTCCATGTGCACATACATGTGGCAGGATGTGCATTGAGTGGCATTTTCAATCCTGCTCATTCTAGCAACTATGAAGTTTAGAAGTACTAACAGTAACTGTACTTCAATAAACTATACCTTGTTTAACCGCTACCTTGTTCAAACTGCTTCTGGTTCTAACTGCACACACTTTAAACAACCAGCGCTGCTTCTGGTTCTAACTGCACACACTTTAAACAACCAGCACTTCAAATCATCCACACAGATCAGTCAGTACACGCAAGCCTTAATAAGCTTTTGAACAGGCAAAATACACTGACAGAAGGGACTTATTGGGCTACAATAAAACAAAATGTAAGTGAAGAGACAAACAAAAGTTACAAAATCCTTTGTTTATTACAAAATATAATAGACAATCAACACAAATCTCTATGATCCTAAAGAAACATTGGAATACACTAAGATTGGATGAAGACCTCAAACCAATCTTGACAAGTGGACCACGCATAGTTTTTAAGAAGGCCAATACAATTGCATCATCAGTATCTCCCACCCTGTTCAACTCCGTAGATGAATATAAGAACTTTCGGAATATTCCTAAGGGCTTTTTTTCCTGTGGCTACTGCAATTTTTGCAGATTTGCGAAACCTTTAAAAAGAATTAGATAACCACAATCAAAGGAGAGTCATAAGACACAAACTTTCATCAACTGTCACACTAGCTTTGTCATATACACACTTTGGTGTGGGTGCGGCAAGTGCTATGTGGATCGGACAATAAGACCCCTAAAAATGAGGATCTCTGAGCATGTCAGGCTTATTAAGAATCATGATACGACTCATCCTGTCTCTAGACATTTTTCAAGTTGTGACAAAGGTGGTATTAATAATTTCCATTTTTCAGGTCTTGAGCATGTTGTTCTACACACCAGAGGGGGAAATAGACTTAATCTGCTCAATCGTAGAGAGATGTATTGGATCTTTTTCTTAGATAAATTACATCCCAAAAGAATCAACATAGATTGGGAATTAAAACCTTTCCTTATTTAATTATTTAATAATGTAATAAGATATTAAACTAATTGTCTGATCCCATCTGCTGTGTAGATTTATACAGATGTTTGATTGAGGTGGAATTTATACATCCTCATCATGCATTTGGATAGGTTCTATACTTTCTCCATCATTTCTCTTATTCAACTATATTTAGTTCATTTGTATAGAGGAATATGTCATACATTTGATTTATCAAGATAATGTTTTTATTACAACACTCTGATAGCTACTTGTAGCATCAATATATGTCATGGTGATTGATAAATATGATACAATCCTTTTTATGTCCAAATCTATATTATATTTATGATATAAATTACATTAACAAAGATATCAATAATTGTACATTTAATATTGATTGTAATTATTCACTATTGGATATTTTGATTATTACTATCATTGTTTTATAGCATATATTTTTATCATCAATAGATGAGAAACATAGTCAGGTTTCAACCTAATATGCATTGTAGTATGAGGTTATATAAATGTATATACTACTGATTAGGTTTAAGAATTTTTTGACTTAGACATACAGCAGTTTGAATAATGTTATTAAATTTATACAGATTGATAATTTATATATATGATTCATGGTAGTCTATCTATGTAGACTGAGTTTTTGATTGTTTTTATTCTTTTTTTCATCACATTTTTTCATTGTTGTTGTATAACACATATGTTGTATAGAGAGATGTATATCTCTTTATGTTTTTACCTAAGTGTTTTGGATTAAGTGTTTTGCCTGTGTGTTCTTTCTGATTAATCAAATTCTTGTAGGCAACTCTCCTTCATTTACATACCAACATCAGACAGGGATTACAATCACTTATGTGATTGGAAGATGTCTGAATGAGGAATTATTGAGATGCTATAAAAATGTGATTCACTACTTACCTGTTACTCTTTGATAAAGCACCCTGCTTGTGAAACGTGTTAGAGTGACTGAATCAGTTGTGTTCTGTCCATGTTTTTATATGAATAAACTCTTCTGAATTATTCTCCCCACGACTGACGCTGTGCACCAGTTTTTTCCCTTTTGAGAGTTTCTACATATAATTCAGAATAACACAGCATTTGAAGTCTTATCATTAATCCCATCAAGACCCTGAAGGAGAGCTTTTGGAGGAGGGTGAGAAGGGGAGACCGGTTTAGGAGATGGCCCATTGATATTGACATACTTCCCATGTGGAGCACAGGTTAAGCCAATTGGAGGTATATAATGGGACAATGGGAACCTCTATCTCTCATTTGTTCTTTTCTCTCGCATGTCCTGGTTAACATCATGTTATTTGTTTTACTGAATACTGTGTTATAATTAACCAGCATTAACTGAGGTTTACATCATGTTTAATAGGTTAATGTAGTCCTGTTAGGCTAATAAGTCTAGCCCAGTGATCCACTTTTCTTTTAAGCACCCTGCTTTATTATGGTTATACAGGCATACCCCGCCTTAACGTACGCAATGGGTCCAGAGCATGTATGTAAAGCGAAAATGTACTTAAAGTAAAGCACTACCTTTTTTCCCACTTATCGATGCATGTACTGTACTGCAATCATCATATACGTGCATAACTGATGTAAATAACGCATTTGTAACAGGCTCTATAGTCTCCCCGCTTGCGCACAGCTTCGGTACAGGTAGGGAGCCGGGATTGCTTTTCAGGACGTGATGACAGGGGCATGCGTGAGCTGTCATTTTCCTATTGGGCGATATGCCCTTACTCGCGAGTGTACTTAAAGTGAGTGTCCTTAAACCGGGCGATGCCTGTATATATTTCTTGAACTGGTTTCTGGCTAATCTAATAGTGTTATTGTATCTTTTAAAAATTAACTCAACTGCATCAAAATACAATTTAATTCAAATAAATGTGTTAATTCATGAAGTTCTCAGTTTTTCCTGGTCAGTCTTCATGAGTATAATGCATAGCATTTGCACTACTGTAAGTTGAGAAGATGGAGTGATACTGAAAAACTTTTCTTTGTTTCATGTTTTGTTTTCTCTTTTATATGTGATTTCAATCTGAAACAATGAGGGATGTAAAGTGATTGCAGGTTATGCATTAGGCACTGTTGTGAAAAGTAGATTTCCTGTTTGCTTTGGAGCATTAATGTTTTTTTTGACAACATGTGAGCACATTACATAAGAGTTTGCCAAGGTTCTGTAAAAAAAGAATTATTACTTATAGGAGCCAATGTGCTAAGATCATATTTGAATTTGTTTTGTGTGAAACGGTTGTTCCCTCTGGTCTGACCCACCCAACCTCACATTGGCCCCTGTGGTCTATCCAGCCCTCATTACATGTTCGTGTCTGGTGGTGCACCTGTAGGCAACAGGACTCCTGAGTCTCCCGCATGATGGTATTAGGGGATGTCAAGCCAGACAGGCAGCTGAGGTAGTGGGTGCGAGTCCTACCTATATCATGTGCAGCGCCTCCACCTCATCAGGATCTATGCGTCCGCAGGGAGAGGGTCCTGATGAGGAAGTCCTTCTTGGTGGTGAGGGCCCCTGGAGAGTAATTTCAGACTCACACCATGGGGTTCTCATTGAACAAGTCATCTTTATTGTGCTTGGTGTTTTGGGCCAGCTGCCTCTCGCAGTCAGCTCTTCAGCCGCACATCGCTCCGTGCTCCCCTTTAAAAGGTACGCCCTCCCAATGGAGTGGGATCCCCTCTCCCTGTAGGGAGATCACCCCTGTGCCAGGTCCCTGGACACAGTTGGCCTTTTCTAACTGGATATATAGAACGGCGCCACTAGTTACTGCACTAGTGGGCACATCAGAACTTGCTGCTTCGCCTTCACCTTGCAGCAACCAACCTAACTTTTGGCAGTGCGGTGCCTTATATACCTCAGGAGGCAGGCAAACCTCTGATGTCACTAACTGTGGACTCAGAGCATGTAGCCACTCCCATCCATACATAGGGCACCTCACCAGGGTGTGAGGGCAAACCTCCATGATTACTGCTGGCATTCCTGTAACTTACCAGGTTTTGCTGCCAGCAGGAGAGATGACTGTAGACCATTGTTACGCATGGCTACATGTATATCACTATTATTGTGCTAAAAAGTAGTTCAAGACTTCATTAAATGTGCATCACATACTGTATATCAGGGGTGCGTAAACTGGGGGGCGCAAGATTTTTCTGGGGGGCGCGGTGGTTGCAGAGGCCCTGCGCTCTTCCCCAAGGGATTTTAATTAAATGCAAGGGGATGGTGTAAGGCCTCTGCAATGTCCATTACCTTGTCTTCGGCAACGCGGCGTCAAATGGCGCAGCGGGGTCACGTGACGTCATTTTGCCACACAAGTGGCAACTCCGTGCCAAAAATCTGTTTGCATTGCGTAGTATAGTACCCAGGTCCTCAAATCTAAACAAATAAGGAGTTGGGCATACTTTAAATCTATTGTGTCAAAAGCAAGAAGAATTATTTTTTGTTGAGCAGTTTAACGTAATATTTGATTGCATATGAATGACATATTATCAGTAGTTCTATTATCTAAAATGGTTATTTAGTAAGCATTAAAAATGCTGCATATGACGGAAACGTTTTTAGCAGTTTAAGCTCTGCAAGACTTCATGCCATTTTATAAGATCACATTTGTGGTTATCTATGTATGTTTTTATTTTGACAGCACCAACAATGTTCAGAGCTCTTTACAAAACAGACAGAGTACAGGGAAATATAATATAGGTATCAAAAGCAGCTTTTTATCAATAGTTTCTGACTGCAAAAATGGACATATTCTTTTATATATCTGGTGCTGCTTTCGGTCCAGTTTTGCCCCATACATACTGTAGCTGACCCATATGTGAACCTGGTTACCAATCCTGAAAGACAGAAGTGTTACACGAGATCGCTTTTTACCTGTCATTACTCAGATTTGTGTGTGGTGGGGGGGGGGGGTTGTTTTAAAGGGCTCAGATGGTTTTAGAGTAACATTCCTCTAACCCTAACAGGCATACTAATATATCAGTTTGAAAATATGATCTTAAATGTGCTCAGTATTCCCACATTTGGTGCACAGATTTCTTTATGGCACAGTTTATTTCTATGTTCTTCTATGTTACAATAAATGACTTTCTGAACTCTGCTTCAAAGAATACGAGATCAATAGGTGCTGTCGCAGCTTTGGTCTGTGCAACATCCCACATGCTATCTCTTTTCAGATTATGCTCAACACAGCTGGTAAATGATTTTTCTGGATAAAGCCCCAGAATCCCACAAGACTTGCAATTTGGGAAATATCATCGTTTCAGTCAATTTATGGTGAAGGGCCATTAAACATCATAATGACTTAACTGCTGTAGATTTCTTTACAAATTTATTGCAAAAGAACATGCTTATAGTATGCAAATTAAAGTGAAACAAGATATGGGTCTTGTTGTGTAAGTCATGGTTATAACACTTTAATGTTTGCGGTGTAAGAAAGATGGCAATATTGCATGTGGTGGTTAATCCTACACTATAATGAGGATCAACAGTCCATGTGCAAACATCAGAACTATGAGGCTTGAATTGAGGTCTGGAATTTCCCAGCTAAACAACATTCAATCCCTTCAGAAGATTTTGTTACCAAACATGACCATATCATCGGCACATACATAGTGAAGGAAGGAAGGAAATACGATGTGACTGCATAGTAAGATTGATACAATCATTACCATATTTGTACCAAGATAATCCTCGCCTGAAACCACTTTACAGCTGCTCTTAGCCAACTGCTCTACAACATTTCTTAGCCAATGCACAGTCTGAAAAATCTAGTGGTAAAACCTGGGCAAAAAAAAAGAAATGCACCAGATAAATCAAAGGAAAATAATTAATTTCAATGGGAAAACTCAACTTGCTTTCAATGTGATTCCTTTACTTTGATAAATACAGTATGTTGCTTCTTTCGCACTGGTTTTGCAGCCAGGAAATACAGATGTAGCCAACATTCTTGCATCCGTTATCGTGCAGTAAGGCACTAAATCATACATTTTACAACTCGCTGCTCGATTCCATTGAATTGAAAATTGCACGTGTTAAAACTCGCACATACGATAATGGGTGCTACTGTATAACAGTGGCTATGTTGGCTAGATCTGTAAGCCCCAACAACTCCTACAGCAGTACAAAGATGCAGATTTTAGGGGCGCCAAAGAAAGGGTGTTCAGAGCTTTCGAAACCTGATAAATCCTCACTTGAAGAAGGCACCTCTCATACACTAGATTGAATCTTCTTTTCTCCAGGACCAATACAACTACTAGTATTTTGGTCTCATGGAAATGAATACCTATTTGCAATGTGCGATTCAAGTTAAAGATGCTCTAAATAAAAAAAATATTCTTTTTTTTCCCCTAGGGTCGATGATGTTTATTTTGCTTTACATCACAATCTTTGCCATCTATTCAAGTGGACAACCATTAAACAATAAACTCAAAGGAGAACATCAATACCCAAGGTACGTCTGTAGCATACCAGGATTACCAGGACCTGCAGGTCCTCCTGGAGCTAATGGATCACCAGGGCCTCATGGACGAATTGGTCTCCCTGGAAGAGATGGGAGAGATGGCAGGAAAGGAGAAAAGGGTGAAAATGGGACTGCAGGTACTGAACATAAATACACCATTATTTGTATTGTAACCATCTGTTATTTCCTATAAAACATTACTATGGTGAGTTCACATGGGTATATGTTCTAAGTGCTTGCAGCATTTTCTCTTTATAGAAGACAGATTTAAAATAAGCATTTAATAAAAAGCCAGTTACAATTATCATCTCAGTTGTATTAAAATTACATTTTATTATAGGGGTATAAATAACATTTTATCAAGAAAGTAATATCTGGGTTGAAGCAATAAATACAAATTGACATGAAACCTCCAGGGAATAGTAAAACTGATGGGTTCTATATCCACACATAAAAACACTAGCATTGTGCAGCTACAAAACCTATAAACCTGTATGTAGCAAACCCATTATATGTTTCAATACAATGTTACAAAATTAATTTTACATGCTGCAAGTTAGCCTGGAAATGAAATAATAAGGAATAATAAATTGCTGTAAGATATTTGAAAGAGTGCACATAATTACTCGTATACACAGTAAAACTCATAACATTTGTGAATCATTTCTCATACAACATTGTAAAGTAGCATATGTTAAATGTGTTGCATATATTCTAGTTCAATGATTTTACACACGTTTTGCAGTTTAAATTTTTTACAGGGATGTTTTAATGAGTAGAGTTTCCCACAATTATATCAAGCAGCTTTTAATTATTTAATTCATGATTTAATGAACTCTACTAATCTCCTCTAAATTGTGGAAGTGTGAAGATCTTCAGCCCAGCAATGTCACATCTGATGAGGATTTGAAGCTGAGTAGTACAGTACATGCAAAACTCTGCTCATGCTAGCATTGACAATAGGGGTTGCTGAAGAACAGTAGTATGGACTGCACGTGGACACATGCTGAGCATGTTCTGCTTTCATGTTAGCTGACAGCACTGACTGAGAGAAGGAATGCATGTACTAGGTGGTGCACAGGCTGGCTTCATAATTCCTTCCATTAAGTATTTAATGTGCCCAACATGTTCAATAGGGTCCTATTGAATCTCTTGGGTTGAGGATCCCCCTGTTGGTGATAAGGCATTGTTCATGGGTTTTTTTTTATTCCCCAGAGGCGCAGTAGTTCCTTGATGAGTTGGCTTTCCAAATCCCTCCCTTGATCGGAATGTATCCTAGCTGGCAATCCATACTGGACAAAGTACTTGTCCCACAGCACCTTGGTGACAGTAGTAGCTTGTTTATCCTATGTTGGGAATACTATGAAGTGGTGCCCATGACCACAAGGATATTACTGGTATTCTTTCTGTCTGTCTCTAATGACAAGAAGTCAATGCAGACCAAATCAAGTGGTCAACTGCTGGTGATATTTGTTAATGGTTCTGCCCTTGTAGGCAAAATATTTCTAGGCGCACACCTTCCACAGTTCTTGCAATATTCTGCGATATCCCGAGCTATTCTGGAAAATAGAATCAGTCTTTCACTAATCCCAATGTCTTGTCCGTGCCCATGTGGCCATGATCGTCTGGAAAGAAAAGAGTACCACATGCCTATACTTATGTATCAATTGCTTAGTTATGGTGTGTCATGACTTCTTTGCGCCTGAGCATCATTCCGCTCGATCACCAAATTAGACCATTGCTTTAAGAGAATTCGACTTTCAGGGTGCATTCCGATGACTGCCCTGGCCCACTTCTGGTTCCTCAAGGCTAACCATACTTCCTTCAAATTGGGGTCTGTCTGTTGGGCTTATGCTAGACCCCTCCATAGTTAATGCTTCAGGGTGAGAGTATACCAAGGGTACCGACTCTCAGCCACTTATTTTTAGATTTGCCTTTTTATCCGTCTTGGCATCTCAATTTGCTTACACAGTGAGCACACTCCGGCTATGGCAATTTCTTCCTATTGTCCATCCTTCGTGTATCTCTGTGAATTGGAGAGAGTGAAACAGCATCGATGTTTTGCTTCCCTGGTCTGTATTTCAGGCTGAAATTGTAGGTAGCCAATGCCAGTAACCACCTGTTAGCAGTGGCATCCAACTTCGCTGGGGATAGAATGTAAGTAAGTGGGTTGTTGTCTGTGTGCACTACAAAGGTGGCTCCATACAGATAGTCATGCAGCTTGTCCACTACTGCCCATTTCAACTACAAGAATTCAAGTTTGTGCTCCGGGTAGTTCTCTCTGATACAGTTCTGCTACTAACCCCTCTTGGCTAATGTCTACATAAAGCACATAAGGTGTTTGTGGATCAGCAAACCCAGAGAGCAAACCCAGCGCATTAGTGAGACAAGCCTTTATGGCTTGGAAAGTCTCTTCGCACTTAAAAGTCCACCTGTCTCCAAATGGCTCGTTCATTTTTAAATAGTCTTGACTGGTTGCTTCAAGAGCGATACTACATCCTCTAGGTGGTGGGTAACCTTTAGTTAATTGCATCAACGGCTGTACTATAGCTGAGAAATTATTCACGAACCGTCTGTAATATCCACATAACCCCAGAAAGGATCACAATTCTGTCTCTTGTTTGGGCATAGGCCAGGATGCAATGGCCTCTAATTTAGAGGGTCCGTAGCCACTCCTTTTTCAGACACAGTGTGGCCCAGAAATATGACACTTGTCCAGTGACAATTTTAATTTGCTCTCGCTTAGCTGATCTAGTACCTTCATCAGGCACCTTGTGTTCTTCCAGTGTCTTTCCAAACACAGATTCATATCCCCAACAATGCATTCCATCAGTCTTTGGAAAGTAGCTGGGGCCCCTGACACTCCTTGGGGCATGCACTCAGATTGATAGAACCCCAACTGGCACATAAAAGTGGTCTTTTCTTTATCCTGTTTGCACATTGGGATCTGGTAATATCCGTTGTGGAGATCCAAGACCGAAAACCATTTGCTCCCAGTGAGACAATCCAATGTATCCACTATACGTCAGAATATGTTCTCACAGTCCAGGGGGAGCATGAAAAAAAAGGAGAAACGACAACACCAACTCTAAGTGCAGTTGAATGGTACAGGTTGGTAAATCTCAGGCTGAGATCTTGGCTCTAATGTATGCCTACTCACAAGATAGAAGTGCAATAAGGGCACATAAGCTGTGGTGCTCAGGAGCTCAGGAACTCAGGACAGGCTGTCACTCACATAGTAGGTAGGTGGATGAGGATGTGTGGATGAGCTGGTGTGAAGCCGAGTGAGTGACGTCACGCAGCTACCATTGGCTTGCTGGGTACTGACCCAGGATTCTGATCCGAGACCGGAAGAGCGTTCAGAAGTGGTGGGGTGGTGAGCAGTGTGATGCGCAGTCTCCTCTTAACACTTGAGAGTGTAATGTGCCTTTTTAATATTGATACTTTGTAAGTGCATTTTTTACACTTCTTAATATAAAGTTTTATTTACATACTGATCTGTGCTATGGAGCAGTGCTGTATCTTTACTGAGTTACATCCATCTACCTACTATGTGAGTGACAGCCTGTCCTGAGTTCCTGAGCTCCTGAGCACCACAGCTTATGTACCCATATTGCACTTCTATCTTGTGAGTAGGCATACATTAGAGCCAAGATTTCAGCCTGAGATTTACCCACATGTACCATTCAATTGCACTTAGAGTTGGTGTTGTCGTTTCTCCTTTTTTTTTTAAATAAATCAGTTCTGTAGTATTTGATAGGTGACTGTTTTTCTTCTCTTTTTAACTAAACTCTTAATTTTGCGTTTTAAAATACTGAACATCCTTTGAATTTTATAGCAGTGCAAGATATTTGTAACACTTTCCTGTTTGTGATAATTTGTTGCCAACATTTCCAGCAGTTTGAGCTGTAAACTGTAACAATAAGCAATGTCACCTTGGTAATATAAGAATACATTGTAGCTGCTGAGTTACACTGACTGAAGGATTGATTGGAACCAAAAGGCAGCCATTATGTTAGGCATGCAATCAGGATTTTTACAGATTTATAACAGGAGCACCAAACGATTGCCAGCTTAGGTAAGGGTGTAACCCCGTTTTAGAGTGAAAATATGTTCGATGATTTTATATCCAAGTTGACTGATTGTAAGTTTGTATTCACACAAATGTTTTGCGATTGGTGATATTTTTTATTGATGTCTAATAAGACTTTTATGAGTCTCCTAGTAAATGCTCTTGAGATTTCTCCAACATAAATCCTCCCACGGGAACCTTTAAGAAGATATACTACATATTCACTTTAACAGTTTACAAATATTTTAATAAAAGATTCCTTCCCTGTGTAGGTATAAGAAAACGTATTCCCTTTAATTACTGCATTGGACAGTATTTAAGAGTATATCACAGTTTTAATGTTACTACAGAATACATCCCTTTCTTTTGTCATGTTTTCACTTTTTCAAATTAAAGGTTATGGCTGTGAATTATGTGTGGCCAGCAATAAGAAAATAAATGCAGTAACTGCCTTGTGAAGCTATACGAGTGCAGCATCTTCTTTGTTACACTTCATCATTTAGGACTGTCTCCTAGTTTACCTTTGTTAACCTTCGTTGCCATACCAGAGTTGTTGGGCTACAACTATAGGATATCTAACCAGAAACTGAAGATTTCACTGAATGTAAGAGTAATACTGATACATACTGAATGTATCACGGTGGTGCTATCTATAACATGAGAAATAATGCGATGGATATCCATGCACTCCCAGTAGAATAGTAAACTCAAGTCAAGGCAATGGTACTGGTAGAGTTATACCAGTGACCCTTCTCCTGCTTGTATAATGCTTAAATCTTAGAACCCTGATTGAAGCTCTGTCCATAGCATGGAGTACAATTTGTCATCGGTGTAGATTTCTGCTAGCAGCATTATGTTAGAAGCTGGCTAATCTTGTTTCTTACATTTAGTGCAGTTCTCTTAGGAACAGAAGTTAACATGTTACATTTCATATTTGTTTAAAAAGCCAATACTAATCAAGTTTAAAACAAACATGAACAGTTTTTAGAATCAAACACCAGTAAAAGTGAATGAAGGACATAAATGAATCACAGATTGTGAAAAAGAAGGGGCTACTAAAATGGTGCATGGTCTACATCAGGACAGACTGAGGGCTCTTTATATGTACAGCTTGCGAGAGAGAAAGGAGAGGGGGGATATGATGAGAACTTTCAAATACATCGATGGTTGTAACAAAGTACTGTACAGCAGGAGAGTATATTCCAGAGAAATAGAAATACTACAGCAAGAGATCATGCTCGGAAGATGGAGGTTGGCAGCCTCCGGGAAATTGTGAGCAGGTTCGTCTTCTTGGAAAGGGTGGTGGATTCATGGAATCACCTCCCAACAGAGATAGCATAGGCTAATACAGTAAGGGAATTACCAAATGTGTGGGATAGACATAAAGTTATCCTAAATGTAAAAGAAAGCCAAGGATCAAATAATGACTGAGGTTTTACAAGCAGATAGGATAATGGGTAGAGTAGGTGGGCCAAGTGGTTTTTATCTGTATCCTATTCTATGTATCTGTATTACGTGCATTACAGATTTCGGTATTAGTATACACATTCATTTTCAGGGTAGTATTAAAATATGTAGAATCCTCCCGAAGGGGGTGTTAGCGCTGCACAGCCGAAATGAAGGACTTGCTGGAGACTGATGATAGGATTATACAAAAATTTTATTGCACATAGTGCAAGCAGATCCTCTTGATGCATTTCTGCCTAGTTGGCCTTTGTCAAAAGAGTATTAAAATATCCCTCAACCCAAAACACGTCTTCGATGAAGCATATTCAAGTTTATTGTTTCTGGACTTCCATGTATAGCGTGCTTTTTAGAATTGTATACTAATTACAAAATATTATCATTAAAGGTTTACGAGGAAAAACAGGGCCTCTTGGGCTCATTGGTGAGAAGGGAGATCAAGGAGAGCCTGGTAAAAAAGGACCCGGAGGAGCGCAAGGCGACAAAGGAAAATTTGGACCTGTTGGAGCACTTGGTCCAAAGGGAGATATAGGACAAAGGGGAAAGACTGGAGAACCTGGGGTGTGTAAGTGCGGAAGCATAATTCTCAGGTCTGCTTTCTCAGTTGGAATCACCACTAGCTACCCACAAGAAAGGCTACCAATTCTTTTCAATAAAGTTCTCTTCAATGAAGGAGATCATTACAATCCAGCCACTGGGAAGTTTATATGTGCTATTCCGGGGATCTACTATTTCTCCTATGACATCACTGTCGCAAACAAGCACCTGGCCATCACTCTGGTACATAATGGCCAGTACCGGATAAAGACATTTGATGCCAATACAGGAAACCATGATGTTGCTTCTGGATCCACGCTGCTTTACCTAAAGCCAGAAGATGAAGTGTGGCTTGAGATATTCTACACAGACCAAAATGGTCTATTTTCAGATCCCACTTGGGCAGATAGTTTGTTTTCTGGATTTCTTTTATATCCCGATATAGATTATCTGGATTCATTAACTGAAGATGAACTGTGAAATGCGTTTGGTCTACCATTAATGATGACTGGACGGCAAAGCTTTTGCTGGTGGACAAATGAACTCCAGAAAATCTGGTTGATGTTCTCAGGAATACCAATATGCTTCTCAATATATCTTGTAGAGCAGGGGTGCTCAACTCCAGTCTTCGACTGAGCCTCTGATTAAGCCACTAGTGCTGAAGCTAGGATATCCTGCAAACCTGACCTGTTGGGGGGGGGGGGGCGGGCTTGAGGACTGGAGTTGAGCACCCCTGTTGTAGACCATTGTGTACACATAGTTTGTGTCAAAAATATAATAAAAATAATATTATTTACAGTGCAATTAAAGAGAAAACATGTAGACATTTTAAGATATCAGAAACTGTAATGTTTCCCAGAAGAAAAAATATATATTTTTGTTTTATTAACAAACCTCTTAAGTTTTAAGAAACCAGAGGTAAAAATAATAATGGAAAATTATACTATCCCAAATAAACTGGGTAAGTCAGTAAGACTGAAGCCTGTATTGGGCAATAGTTCCTCTTTAGAAGCAATAAATCTCCATCTCAGACTGCTAATTAAACTCAGTTGCATTTTATATCTGTGACAACTTTATTGCCCTGCTTAATTCCTGGGTTCTGCATTCAACACATATACTGTATGTATGTATGTACTGTATGTACTGCATGTACTGTATATACTGTATGTACTGTATGTACTGTATGTACTGTATGTACTTTTAAAGGCAATAAGGTACCATCCCACTGTTTCGAATGACTCTTGACAATAGACAAACCTATTGCACACTAAGGTCCAGATGCACTGAACTCTGTTAGGCTATTTAATCTAACGTTAATTTAAGTTAACGTCAGGTTATTCATAACACCTATCCACTAAAGAAAATAGCCTAACATTAAACCAGTGCTATTCGTTGAAATAACGTATGGTTACAATTTTCCAGCCGTTAGTGCTAATGATATGCAGCCGTTAATGCTAATAATATTCAGCCATTAGTGCTAATGATATGCAGACGTTAGTGCTAATGATATGCAGACGTTAGTGCTAATTATAGGCAACCATTAGTGCTAATGATATGCAGCCATGCTAATGATATGCAGCCAGTGCTAATGATATGCAACCAGTGCTAATGATATGCAGCCAGTGCAAATGATATTCAAATGTTAGTGCTAATGATATGCAGACGTTAGTGCTAATGATATGCAGACATTATTGCTAATGATATGCAGCCAGTGCTAATGATATGCAGCCGTTAGTACTAATGATATGCAGATGTTAGTGCTAATGATATGCAAACATTAGTGCTAATGATATGCAGACGTCAGTGCTAATGATATGCAGACGTTAGTGCTAATGATATGCAGACATTATTGCTAATGATATGCAGCCAGTGCTAATGATATGCAGCCGTTAGTACTAATGATATGCAGATGTTAGTGCTAATGATATGCAAACATTAGTGCTAATGATATGCAGACATTATTGCTAATGATATGCAGCCAGTGCTAATGATATGCAGCCGTTAGTACTAATGATATGCAGATGTTAGTGCTAATGATGTGCAGCCGTTAGTGCTAATGATATGCAGCCGTTAGTGCTAATGATATGCAGCCGTTAGTGCTAATGATATGCAGCCACTGCTAATGATATGCAGTCGTTAGTACTAATGATATGCAGATGTTAGTGCTAATGATATGCAGCCATTAGTGCTAATGATATGCAGCAGTCAGTACTAATGATATGCAGCCGTTAGTGCTAATGATATGTAGCCATTAGTGCTAATGATATGCAGCTGTTAGTGCTTATGATATGCAGCCGTTAGTGCTAATGATATGCAGTTACTACTAATGATATGCAGCCAGTGCTAATGATATGCAGCTGTTAGGGCTAATAATATGCAAAAGAGGTGTTCCCCCTAACAGCACATATCCAATAAAAGCCATTTAGGTAAACACCTATATTTTATTTATGTCTAACCTAAAGGTGATGTTACTCCCTTCACACCCTGAAATCTGGGTTTTGCTAGAGAGGAAAAGAGAGAGAGGAGAACATTTGAGATACTTGGGATGTGCTAATTGAAGTCATTTAATCATACTTTGTATTTCCATATTATGACATTAGCATATATCCCAGGTGAGCGTCTCCTCGTTAGTGCCCAGGCGTCCCGCCACGTGTTATATAAAGTGTGTTTGGGGAGTTATACATGGCCTTTGGGAAAACAATTATCTCTCCCTCATCCACTCCTTCTCTTGGAGAAGAGAACATTGAGATACCTGGGATATATGTAACTTGCAATATATCATTTAAATATAGTTTTCTTATCCATATTAGCATATATCCCAGGTATCTCCCCTCTGTATGAGAGAGAGGGGGAGAAGGGAAGAGGGGGAGAGACACACACACCAGATATCTGGGATATATTCAACTTGAAGTCATTTAAATGACATATCCAGATTAGCATATCTTTCAGGTATCTGTCACCTCTCTCTCACCTCACTCTTACTTCTCTCCCCTCCCCCTCTGGCTCATATTACGTTCTGAAAATTCATCATTTGAACACCTAAATCTGAGAATGTGCCTATCATTAGTTATATAGCTATAATAGTATATACAGTGTGCATACACCTACAGTATATGTGTTTTATTCTTTTTGTAACTTTTTGAATGGCTCGTGATCAACTAATTTTAATTGTTTATACAAATCGACTTGTTTATATTTCAGTAAATTAGTAAAAATGTGGAAGCTGTGAGTTGTCTATCTTGTTGGCCGAAACACTTGTCAGCACTTCATAATTACCATTAAAATAAAAATAACACTGAATTATTTTTTCTCCTTGATATCAGCTTAACATTGTATAGAACTATAACACTGATGTAAATTCCCTAAATCCAGAGGGTCTTGAGGGGCCCTAGGAAATAGTATGACAGTGGCCCTATCCCAATAGGTTGTGCAACATTTTGTAGCAATATTTAAATGTTAGTTTATGGGTTGAATGAGTATAGCGCAGAGTACAGAGCTAGAGAGAGGTTGCATCTGCAAAAGCAGAAATGCGTTCAGGTGTATGAAGGTAAGAGGTGTTATTTCTGCACCTCAGATGTGGGATATGTGCCCCTAGAGACCTGGCAACAGGCAGATTCAGCCGGAAGCATTGGCACCAATGGGTGTACCTTAAGCTGAAGGGGCTTAAGCAAGCTGTCTCTGCTTAAATCAACTCTGCTTAAATCAACTGAAAATTGGTTTTAAAAATGTAAACTATGCTAAAGTGTAATAAGTACAGTCAATTTAGTCTATGTATGTTTATATTTATCTGGATAATTGCCTTGTCATCTCATAAACCCTATAAATCCAACATATCGTGCACAACTACAACTAGTTAAATAAATACCTTGTCGTGCATGCAAATTGTTGTTTTACCTGTTCAAAGGGGCCAATTATTTCCCTGATGTTATCTAATAATATCATAGAATACGGTGAAAGATCACAGAGGTGACCTAAAAGACTCCTATTTGCACTCGCTAGACCAAATTGCTAGGCTAGGAAAAATTCAATCCTCGGAGTTGCCCCCATAGCCATACAAAAACAATTATAAAATCACATTTATTAAACATATATACAATGAACCTTTTGTCTAAAATACCACTATGTGGCTCCAGGATAACACAGAGAAAGTGGGGGTTGGGGAATAAGTGCTAATAAAGTTTATCCAAAACATGGGAGACTATATTTGTGTACAGGATAGTATGTGAAGTGTCTATACACTCCTTGAGAGACTTCCCACCATAATCCACTATTGGTATACTTAAGGCAAATATCCTATATGGTGTGGGCAGGAGTCCTGGCGTGGAGAGGGTTGCTGAGTAGTGGTAAGTCCCTTATGTCAATGTTGCTAAGGGATATATATTCTCCTTAGGTGGCGTCCCTATATGCAGTATGCAGACGGTGTGGTGCGGATGCCCCAAAACTACTTGTCCCTCTGCGTTCCTGTTTCAGGTGCAGGTGCTGCCAAATTGTACCGTTGTAGTGTGCTAGTTATAGGCTCATCACTCGGTCCCTAAGGTAACAGTCAGGGCGTCACTGTGTACAGTGTGGCGCCGCTATCTCTCAAAGCAGATCAGTCTCGCTGCTTTACATTTGTTCTGCCATTGGTAATGTCCAAGGGCAGACACTGGTGAATATACCACTATCAGCTCCCTTATGTACTTATACGACCTGATAGCCTCTCAGTGCTGTTTGCTTCCCGCTTCCTGGTTCTCTGTGTTTCCGGATGACGTCACCGGAAGTGCGTCATCACGTACCGACGCACGTTTCACGCTCGTAGGCGCTTCGTCAGGGTAATGGGAGTGACTTCTCTAGTCTCCTCCCTGCTGTAAGTACTGGTTGGTTGGGGGCGTATGACGCTTCTAAACCAATCCAGAGAGTGTTCCAATAGGAGGACAGGTGTGCCTAATCTCCGTTAAGGAGTGTGTGGATTAGTTGTCCGGCTATTTGTTATTCATGTTGCCTTGGCAACTTGTCTGAATAAGGGAATGAGATACTAAGGTTCTCATAAGGAGCGGGAATGATTGTACATGATCCGCACGGCATGCAATGTATGGATGCTGTGGCGAACTGATGTAACGGGTATGGATGGTCAAGAGGATGGCTGCTGCTGCAATAAAGAGATGACTTACATGTATGGTTTGAACAATTTGCTGTCCTGTAACCTGTATGTCTGTTTGGTGTGTACTAATCACCATACTGTATAACAGTCATCAGTGGGTATAGACTTGAGTGATAATAGTAATCCACTGGTGTATATCGGTGGTGTAGGAATGTATGCCTATACTAAAATCCGCCTCTAAAGTCAATATGGACGTACTGAGCTTAAGACTCTATTTATCTAGAGCTCCGTCCGTGTCCTATTGTGTCATCTCTCTGTAATATGGGGGTGTAGTTGGTTGTGTGACCACCTATATTGGTTACTAGTTACATCTGTAGTCGCAGCCCTAGAATTACATTCCTCACATGAATCCATTAATGGGGCAGAATTTGAGTGGTCCCTACAGGAATGCTGAGTAAATGTATCCCTCGTTAAGGCCTCCTGGTTGTAGAGTCTGCAGCGTGAATATCCATTGACACTCACGCTGCATCAGACGTCTATCCCAGTTACCTTTTCGAGGACCCCAGGGTATATGTTCTATCCCACAGAAGGTCAGGAATTTGGGGTCACCATTATGTTCACTTAGAACATGACGGGCAACAGGGGTATCTTTGCTGTTTCTGATACACCCCAGATGTTCTAGGACCCTCACCTTTAGGGCCCTATGGGTCTTTCCTACATAGCGTGCCCCACATCTGCACGTGATGAGGTATATGACCCCTTCAGACAGACAGTTAATGTGGTTCTTGATGACATAGGTACTACTTGATGGGTTAGGGATGGTTTTGGTTACTTTCATAAATGGACAGGCCTTACAGCGGCCACATGGGTATGACCCCATGGGTATCCTGTCTCCTAGCCAGGTTCTTAATTTAGTTTCCTTGTAGTGACTATGTACTAGTCTGTCCTTTAAGTTTCGCGCCCTCCTGCATGTCATCGTTGGTGAATCTCTAAGGACCTGTTTCAAATCAGCATCGCTAGTAAGGATGTGCCAGTGTTTATTGAAGATCTTTCTCAGATCCTGCCACTGGTTGTTATACTGCACCGACACACTTTATTAGAGCAAATACCCAGTATGTACCTGGCATATACCTGGAATGCGCCGCTCCTCACCTCTGACAAGCCCCGTTGCGTTTGCCTTCCCAGCCTGGGTTCATGCCTGGCTGACGGGCGGCTGATCTGTTAAATGATAATGATTAGGATTTAATAGGCTGCAATGCTTCGCGTGTCTACCAGATGGCATAAATTCATGAATTGTAATGCTTTATATATATATATACTGTGCAGTATTGCAGCCAGCGGGAATAAAATGCTTCAATCCCTGCCTGGAAAATACCTCAATGCACTCGGGCAGAAAACAGTCACAAACCTCAATACACCCGGGTATACCCGAATTCGTGGGACTAGCCGAGCTCGAATAAAGTGTGTCGCCAGTGTATGTCCCAATATATCGTATAGTTTTGCCAGTTTGTGTTAGTGGGCGCTGTCTGTCTACTAGAAGCTGAGCTGAGACCTTTTGTGAACTCCCTACCGTCATTCCTAAGGGACACCAAAGACGTCCTTCTACGTCTTGAGGATGTTACTGTCAGTGCAGACACATTGCTTGTGGGTCTAGACGTTGAGGGACTTTATACAAGTATCCCTCACGCCGTTGGTTTGAAAGCTATAACTCACTTTCTTAAACAACGAGGTAACAACTATAATAAACACAATGAATTTCTAATCCAATTATTGGATTTTGTACTCACTAAGAATTATTTCACTTTTAACCAGAAATTCTACCACCAAATCCAGGGCACCGCTATGGGGACCACTTGTGCCCCCACCTATGCCAATTTGTACCTAGGCTGGTGGGAGGAAACAGTGGTCTTCAGCGAAGCCCTGGAGGAGTACACAAGGTATGTAGAATGGTGGGGGCGCTATATTGACGACATCATCCTCCTATGGAAAGGCCCCACACCCCTCCTTAAACAATTCATTGATAAGTTGAATAACAATGACCACAACTTAAGACTTACCTCCAACATAGATGACACCACCCTGAACTTCCTTGACTTGACCATCAGCAAACAGAAAGACGGTAGACTTGTTACAACCATCTACAGAAAAGAAACAGCGACAAACAGTCTCCTAAGGGCTGACAGCCACCATCCAAAACATATCATCCATAACATCCCTACGGGACAGTTCCTAAGGTTACGAAGGAACTGTTCAACCGCAGAGGAATTTAGAAGACAAGCTGATGATATGACTGCTAGATTCATTAGCCGGGGTTACTCAAAAAACAATGTACGCAAGGCTAAAAAGAGGGCAATCGATACACCTCGAGCTCAGCTTCTAGTAGACAGACAGCGCCCACTAACACAAACTGGCAAAACTATACGATATATTGGGACATATAACAACCAGTGGCAGGATCTGAGAAAGATCTTCAATAAACACTGGCACATCCTTACTAGCGATGCTGATTTGAAACAGGTCCTTAGAGATTCACCAACGATGACATGCAGGAGGGCGCAAAAATGAAAGTAACCAAAACCATCCCTAACCCATCAAGTAGTACCTATGTCATCAAGAACCACATTAACTGTCTGTCTGAAGGGGTCATATACCTCATCACGTGCAGATGTGGGGCACGCTATGTAGGAAAGACCCATAGGGCCCTAAAGGTGAGGGTCCTAGAACATCTGGGGTGTATCAGAAACAGCAAAGATACCCCTGTTGCCCGTCATGTTCTAAGTGAACATAATGGTGACCCCAAATTCCTGACCTTCTGTGGGATAGAACATATACCCTGGGGTCCTCGAAAAGGTAACTGGGATAGGCGTCTGATGCAGCGTGAGTGTCAATGGATATTCACGCTGCAGACTCTACAACCAGGAGGCCTTAACGAGGGATACATTTACTCAGCATTCCTGTAGGGACCACTCAAATTCTGCCCCATTGATGGATTCATGTGAGGATGGTAATTCTAGGGCTGCGACTACAGATGTAACTAGTAACCAATATAGGTGGTCACACAACCAACTACACCCCCATATTACAGAGAGATGACACAATAGGACACGGACGGAGCTCTAGATAAATAGAGTCTTAAGCTCAGTACGTCCATATTGACTTTAGAGGCGGATTTTAGTATAGGCATACATTCCTACACCACCGATATACACCAGTGGATTACTATTATCACTCAAGTCTATACCCACTGATGACTGTTATACAGTATGGTGATTAGTACACACCAAACAGACATACAGGTTACAGGACAGCAAATTGTTCAAACCATACATGTAAGTCATCTCTTTATTGCAGCAGCAGCCATCCTCTTGACCATCCATACCCGTTACATCAGTTCGCCACAGCATCCATACATTGCATGCCGTGCGGATCATGTACAATCATTCCCGCTCCTTATGAGAACCTTAGTATCTCATTCCCTTATTCAGACAAGTTGCCAAGGCAACATGAATAACAAATAGCCGGACAACTAATCCACACACTCCTTAACGGAGATTAGACACATCTGTCCTCCTATTGGAACACTCTCTGGATTGGTTTAGAAGCGTCATACGCCCCCAACCAACCAGTACTTACAGCAGGGAGGAGACTAGAGAAGTCACTCCCATTACCCTGACGAAGCGCCTACGAGCGTGAAACGTGCGTCGGTACGTGATGACGCACTTCCGGTGACGTCATCCGGAAACACAGAGAACTAGGAAGCGGGAAGCCAACAGCACTGAGAGGCTATCAGGTCGTATAAGTACATAAGGGAGCTGATAGTGGTATATTCACCAGTGTCTGCCCTTGGACATTACCAATGGCAGAACAAATGTAAAGCAGCGAGACTGATCTGCTTTGAGAGATAGCGGCGCCACACTGTACACAGTGACGCCCTGACTGTTACCTTAGGGACCGAGTGATGAGCCTATAACTAGCACACTACAACGGTACAATTTGGCAGCACCTGCACCTGAAACAGGAACGCAGAGGGACAAGTAGTTTTGGGGCACCAGCACCACACCGTCTGCATACTGCATATAGGGACGCCACCTAAGGAGAATATATATCCCTTAGCAACATTGACATAAGGGACTTACCACTACTCAGCAACCCTCTCCACGCCAGGACTCCTGCCCACACCATATAGGATATTTGCCTTAAGTATACCAATAGTGGATTATGGTGGGAAGTCTCTCAAGGAGTGTATAGACACTTCACATACTATCCTGTACACAAATATAGTCTCCCATGTTTTGGATAAACTTTATTAGCACTTATTCCCCAACCCCCACTTTCTCTGTGTTATCCTGGAGCCACATAGTGGTGTTTTAGACAAAAGGTTCATTGTATATATGTTTAATAAATGTGATTTTATAATTGTTTTTGTATGGCTATGGGGGCAACTCCGAGGATTGAATTTTTCCTAGCCTAGCAATTTGGTCTAGCGAGTGCAAATAGGAGTCTTTTAGGTCACCTCTGTGATCTTTCACCGTATTCTAGTTAACTACCCATCCCGTATGCACCCTATCCTTTCATTACCAGTACATTGTTAATAACTCTTTAAGGTGAGCGGCAGCCACTTTTCTACCTAATAATATCATAGCAAGAGACTACCCTTGAAAAAAACACCCTTAGTAAAACATTGCAAAAATCTCATTGAAACTGAACCCTACGAACATGAACAGACTTACTTTAACTATCGTGCAACGGGCATCATACTCAGCAGTGGGCCTATCAATGTAATGGTGAAGTGCTAACAGCAACAGTATATTACATTCATTCTACTTTTAAAATGTATAATACAGATGCAGCCTTTCCTTATGGTGCCAGCATTTGAGGGAAATCCTAGAACATTCGGCAACACTGTGCATAGCCGCTGTAATGTCCCATCAGATTAACATAGTGGGGGTCCTTTGAATGGGTGAATCCTACCGGGCTTTACCTGTCTGTGGAAGACCGATTCAGTCTCATGCTTACTGTGCGTCTCTTACAGACAGGTGAAGCCCGGTAGGATTCACACTGGAGAGTCCTATTCTAACGCAGAGACCCCCACTGTGTTAATCCAATGGGCCATTAAATCTCCGTACCTGCACTGCACGGTGTGGCTGGCGTTTAACCGTGGGAAGCGCCAGGCGGAAGCGTCAGGCTCCATCTGTAACACAAAGTAATTTTTCTGGTATCAATTAGCTTTAAATCTGACAAGTTTTTTGTCATGGTTTAAAGATTCATGTATTGCTACTGTACTATTTCCCACTGACAAGAGATTAGATTAGAAGCAGTATGGATACATTATTTCACATGAAAATTGGACCATTAAAATGTTTACAGGATACAAGCTTTCAAACTTGATATTGTAGCTCGGAGATATGGAAGTTGTTCAAAAAGACTAAGATAATAAACATTTCGGAGTTCAACGGGTTACGATTACAACAGAGAGACGTCATTCTGAACACTGAACAACTACCGGACCTGAAGAAGTACGCTGTGAGTTTTGAAAGCTTGTATACAATAAACCAGTTGTGAGTTCAATAAAATGTATCACACTATCTGTCTCTGGGGGGTTTATTATCCATGCGATGGGTGTTTTTATGGTACTGTACAAGTAGAGCACACAATGTTGGTGGTTTTCTGTGGAAGTGTTTCATGTGTCATTATACATCTAAAGAGCACACTTATCCAATCACAAGTCCTCATGTCACAGGCCTCAATTCAATATGCAGTACAATAGCCATGTGCTGGAGAAGATTTGATTCTAATCCTATGCAGTTGAATGCAGCTAAACTCTTCTCCAATACTGGAAAGTGGCATCATACTGTAGCATATTGAATAGAAGCGTTAGCGGCTTATTCTATATCTGCTGAAGCGAGCGATCAGGCCGTTCATCACAAATTCACATTGAAGTCAATGTGCCCCATAGGCAGCTATAGAAAAAGACCCCAAATTATCTTTTTCCTTTCTTAAACAACTGGTCCATTTTTTCCTTTTGATGTTGGCAATTGTCATCTTTAAAGTTAAAGAATGAGCTGGGTAAACTGTGCTTTCTGAGTCTCTAAAATGCAATGTAATAAAATGCTGTAGATATTGTCTTTTCGTATAAATAGAAAAGAAAACATATACATATAGAGACAATATTATCTTTCATCAATAACGTCATTTGTATTGTACATTACCGTTAAATAGAATATGCAATAAAATACATTTGTCAATAAACAGGTTGTACATATTTGTTTCGTATAAGTATTTCCAATTTATATGGAAACGTTAGTCTGAATAATGTGAAGTATGTATTGAAACATATGTTCTACATTTGGTGTTATACTTAATTGATCAATTAAACATGAGATAAAGACCAATAAACTTATCTACATGATAAATTCGCTACACTTTTATTGCTACATAACGGTGTATGGTTTCTCTTGTAAGGTTCTGTTAATTTGCAGAATGCGTTTCATTATATAATCTTTCATTACCATAACAGAAAATGAGGCCATGCATCAAATCAACATTTTCTGTGCTTTTTCACATGTGATTACCCTGTTATATGCAGAGAAGTTTATGCTGCCTCAGGCCTTGTGGATTTATTTGATGTAGTAAAAAGGTGAAAGAGAGATGCACACATGCAGAATTTTATATATCTTTCTATATTATGTGCAACATATATTTCATTCCGAACTCTTATTCACACTTCAAAAACCTCAAACTAAGGCCCACAGAGCAAACATGGAGCAAAGTCTTTTGAAAAACTGCCACAAAGGCTCAGATGCACCAAGCCCTGTTATTGACTTAATGAAGCATTAACTTAAGTGCTAACAGGTATCTTCCAAGTTAAGTGCTGTAGTGTTAAGTGCTGTTTCCAGCCATTACAGCCATTAGTGCTAATGATATGCAAAGGGGGTGCTCCCTCTAACAACACATATCTACAGAGCCCCATTATCAATAACACAGGGATCTAACAATGCATTACTAAGGTCATTACTAAATACAGGTGGAATCTATCCCCTCAAGCAACATATGGAGAGACACATGCACAAAATAAAGAGCACGCCTGAGATATATGAGATATATGGGAGGTAGGCTAAGGGGCTATAGCATATAGCCCAAGTATCTCAGGTGTGCTCCTTTGTGTGCATGTGTCTCTTCACATCTATCTTCCTCCTTTATATGTGAAGCTAAAGCAAGGCAGCAGTAACTTAACATAACATTAAGCCTATGCTAATAAGATTACTAATGGCCATTGTTTTTGCATATAATTAGCTTGGTGGATTGGCGTTCACCTCAGGAAACATAACATCTGTTACTGATGTTGATAACATGATGCTGAGAGCCCTGACTTCACAGAACTTTGTGGATGTGGCCCATAGAGACTCAAGATAACACAAAGCTAGTTTTGCTCCAAAAGTGTCCCTTATACATGACCCAAGAAGGCCCCAGTGTTTCTCAATGCTCCTTAACTCCGGCACACAGACACATACAGTACACCAGCTACATATTACGCTAGAGTCAGAATGACATTTTAAAAGGGATTGCAAATTGCAAACAGGCAGAGCTTTGGCTTCTCCTAGTGGGTTATTCAAAGAAGTTCAGAACTAACAACTGTGCATTAAGAATCAAGATCCCTTGAAATGTAGACATCTTCAAATGTAGCCCACAATATTATCCTTTACTGTCACTGTCCCAGTATGTCTGAGCTAGGGAAAGAAGCAATTGGATTAATGAAAGAGTAGATTGTATGTAGACTACATATGTTTGTTCATATCTTCCTAACAGATGAAGAAAATTACAATTTGCTATTAATAACTAAATCTCTTAGACGACCCCTCTGCTACAGTCTAGGTTTATTTTTGGACCTAGTTATGCGATGTTAAATGAAAGGACTGCTTACATGCGAGCTTGACAAGAAAGGGAGATTTTGTCTACTAAGAAAAAAGGGAGTGTTTCACTTTAAGTACATTTTCACTTTACATACATGCTCCGGTCCCATTGCGTAAGTTAATGCGGGGTATGCCTGTAGTTATTTTATGTGGAAACTATGTTAATCAGAAATTACATACATATAAAATGTTGATTTACAGTACAATGAAACTCTAATGGGTATTTTGTACATTATTTTGCTTGATAATTGTAATAAACTGGTCGCTAATAATGTATGCTGCATTACAGAAAAGCATTATACAAGCATCCTTGAAGCAAACATGTAACCCCTCTTTACCCAGCTCAAAAAGAGTGCTATATTGAGGTGTCTTATAGCCAGTGGTCAGTGTCGCTAATTACCTTCTCATGGTGCTGGTATCTGTGCTGGCTGGGTGTGTATGATAGAAGGTGATAATGAAGGGCACCAGGAACTTTATTGCTACAAACAAGAGCTTTATTCCTTTGATTAGGTTTCACATATATGGACATCTTCTCTTCAGACAATAATGCGTGGCTAATACAGTTGTACTTGGGATTCATCCCCAGGCAGCTCTCACCTCTGTCCAATTAAGGATATTACTTGGTACCCTTAGCACTTAATCTGTGTGGTATTAACTGTCTCTGCATTTGGATTTGCCTCCTTTCCACCAGGACCCATGGTAGAGATACTTCCATCGTCACAGATACATATCCCATTACTCTGAGGAGTATCTTCTTTATCCCAAAGCATCAGAATGGGTTCGCATTTAAAACTGGTCAGTATGGGCTAATCCTGCGGTGCTCCGGAACCCTTTATTTCAAAGGATTCCTCCCAGTGTACCATGCTCTTTCAGAGCAGACAAATAACTTCGGACCACTGCTATGAGCTATGACTATAATGGGAAAGTTCCCTAACTATAAAATAATAAAGATGACAGACATCCTTAAATACATAGCTCTACACATAAACATGACTTACTCTATTTACAATGAGATTCCTCCTCTCTGACTCATCCAGGGACCTGACGCTAGAATCTTCTAGCTTCACTATATATATATCCCTTAGTGACATCACGGGTCACCATGCCTACAGCAAGAGTGGTTGCTCTTGTACCATGTGATGTGAGAGGGGCCTTACTCTTTCTAAGCCCATAGTGTTAACCCTTTAAAGCATTTAACCTTGAAATTGAATATAGTAATCCCAAAGGGGGTTACAGACACTTATCAACTGACGAATTACAAATGTTTAGTTGAAGATGAAACATTTAACAGCATTATTATATAGTTTTTAAATGCAAGCTTGTTGGACTGCTCAAGTGTTTTCTTCAGGCATGACATCAAAGTCACAAAATGGTGTTATGAACTCCCTACATCCCTCAAGTGTTTACACTTACTTTAGCTATTGTGTGTAATTAGGGGAGAAAAGGAACAGCTGGACAGTACATTTTAGTTGTTTCCATGGTGAAAAATAGAGTGGAAGCCAAGTTGCAATAAATTTATAATACGTTTTTGTCACTAGCAAAGTAAAGCTAATGTTCTTTTTGTAAAATATGGGCGATAAAAAATGCTGTATACTGTGTGGCTAACATAATCCTGCTCAAAGAAAAATACAGGAAATCAGAGCCGTCTTTAAGTTAGCGTGGCTCGGAGCCGGGTGCGAGTGCAGGGCCTGTTACCTGCTCCAGCATCTGCTTCTACTCCTCATCTCAGCGACATCGCGCGTCATATGATGTAGGGGCGTCATGTTGTCATGGTATGGCGTCGTAACATCACTTTGCCATGGCAATATGATGCAGGTACGTCGCAGAGATGAGGCGATGCCGGAGAAGAAGCCGAATGGGAGGTAAGAGGTACTTACAGAAGGCCCGCGCTCTCCCCTGGCAATCAGTTTAACAGTTGTGGGAAAGAGCGTGGGGCCTCTGTAAGTGTGGGGTTCAGTGGGATGGCCCCGAGTCAGGAATAATTTACCGAATTGCACCATGTCCATTTTGAAAGCGTTTGATTCACACAAATAAACACATCCAAAATAACTACTAAAGCTTAATGAGGTAATGTCATGGGGAATGGAACTAGGGGGAGGGGAGGGGGAGCTGCAGACCCAACTGGGTTTATACATTTTTACAATATGGTAATGTATTCATGTTACTGATTTCATACGTACAGCACCCCCACCCAAAAAATAGTTCCTGCAAGCCGGGATATTGTCATTAATGCCATAATACAGGGATTCTCAACTTTTTAGGAACTGTGGAACCCTCTTAACATATATTGTGATATACATACAAGGGTCTGTGTATCAGGAAATTGGTCTGCAATGGCGCATTGGCATCAAAAGATTCGCATGTATTTCTGTCTGAAATATGACATATTTATTACGTTGTATTTCCACGGTTGCAGAATGTAGTGCATGCTGCGCAAAAAAAAAAAAAGAAGAGATTTACGCCACATTCAAGGTGACGGAGAAAAACAATGACGAAAACCGTGGGAAAAGGTAACGCAAGCCGCACATGTCTTAGCACCGTCGCCAATATGCTAATGTAACTTCACACGGACTCCACCAACTCGTTCAATAAATTCCTCATCTCGTTAAAGACAGATGCAGACATATTAAAAAATAGCGCTACGAATAGGACTACATAGACGCAGCCTGGCACAGGTATTTTTCAGCGCAATTTGCGTTTAATTTGTGTATTGTGGCAGGCATAAGCTTACAGGGGTCCATGTTAAAATGGATAAGAAGCAAAAGGTGACATGGTGTGCTCATTTGCATTTAATTTCCCAGAATCCCTGGCTGCAGTGGAAGCACTGTATGCTAAGAGATAATGGGGAAACGCAGGGTTGCAGACTTGTCTGAGACATGTGAATGTGCTCACAAGGGATATTTGTATTTGTATTACGTACATCATTTTTTTTTTTTTAAACACAGGTCCTTTTTTGAATTATCTTGAACAAGATCCAAAAGAAATAGATCAGAACGGAACTACCAATGATGTGTCTCACAATTTCAGCAACATTTGTTACATTATTTCACACTGGCCCAGATGCACTTGGCTCCATCAGGCTATTTAACCTAATGTTAACCAAAAATAACGATAGATTAATCATAACGCCTATGCACCATAGCAGACTTTCCCAGACTGGGAAACTAACCATTACGTTGTCTATACAGAGTGAATGTACTTCCAACATGGAAACAATGTATACTACCTCTGTCATCATGTACATTGATTCACGTCAGGCTATACACCTATTAACATGTTGTTAATATCTTATCACAACTTGTTATTTTGTCTCTTGGTGTTTTGACACACTACTCTGATACTGAGAGAGAATGGCAAGAAATGAAATACCTTGCAGACAGACTCTGTATAGATTTTTTACATGTGCCTAGCTATTATTTAAATAATAGGATATTAACTGGTTAATATTGAGATAGGCATCTTCCAACTATTATTATATCAATAGTTGTGTCTATACTATCCTATATACTAGACAGTGTCTCCGCACCACGATTTTAAGAAATCACTGTATATATTTATCACACTGTAATATTTGATTTATGTAATACAATTGTATAACTTTATTTTAAAATGCTGATCCATTAGTCAATAGACTTGCCTCTATGAGATATTACATCTCAGGAATATTTTTAATCTCTATTTCATACAATATATACACTGGCACAAGTGCAACTTTTGGGGTCTCTTTCTGATCCTTCTTGGATCAATCTTGTTAATAATATATACATTAATTACCCTATGCACCTTGCAATCTCTTACATACCTGTATACCCATAATTTAGGAATACTCCGGGTGAGCGACCTGGTGATTCAGCCAATAAATAACAAAATACCATTGTTTACCTCAGTATTAGCGCGGCATTGCGTTAGCTTCAAATAATCTAACATTAATTCATATCTTACTTAAAGGTGGCATTACCTCCCTATAGAACCTGAAATATGGGTTTTGAGAGAGAGAGTCTCTTCTTTGTTAAAGTGCCAATTGCTATATATTGGTCTATCCTCTACTCTAGCAAAACCTATATTTCAAGGTCTGGACGTAGCAGGCACCCCCGGTATGACCTAAGCAAGCTAACGTTATTTCCATGCATTCCCATGAAGTGGCCTTCAGTGGATATGTCATGTTAGGGGGAACGCCTCATTTGCAAATGATCAGCACAAACACCCAGGAAAAGAACCCTACATTATTTAAGGATTAGCACTGGGTTAACATTAGGTTATTTGCCTATGCGTTTGAAAATGTTGCTGAAATTTGGGGGCACATCATTGGTAGTTCCTCTCTGATCTATTTCTTTTCGCTCTTGTTCAAGATAATGCCCAAAAGACCTGTGTTAAAAAAATAAATAAATAAATGAAAATCATGCACAGTACTGGTAATACAATTTTAAGAATAAAAAAGAAATAGGAAATAATCCTCTAAAACATCGATACAGATCTAAAAGACATGTATGTCGATGATTTGCTTTCCTTGCTTGTTAGTCCAATTGTATTCATCTTTCTGTCTTCTCACCCAGAGAATGCCAGCAAGCAAGCAGTTAAATGCAGGAGGAGTGCTTAGCGCAGCCCTGCAGGCACATGATGCAGCAGCAGCAGGAATGCTGGGAGTGGGTGTTTCTTCCCCATGCAATGGCTGCTGCCTGCAGTTACATACTGTTTGTTTATGCTCTGTGAGTGGCCTGATCTCGCTATACAGGTAAGTTCTTGGGAACAGGCTGACACACACACACACACACACACACACACACACACACACACACACACACACACACACACACACACACACACACACACACACACACACACACACACACACACACACACACACACACACACACACACACACACACACACACACACACACACACACACACACACACACACACACACACACACACACACACACACCACCCCGTGCTACTTAGTATCTGTTTCCTGCTCAGTGCTTTCAGATCAGACTTCCTTGCGCGTTGTCTTCTCATTTGACTCTCCAGCCAAACACTCGCTGTTATCTCTGGGTCACTGAGATCCCAAGTGATGTTCTTGTAGCAGCTCTGCTTTCTCTCAGCCATCACTTGTCTATTGCATGAGACGGGGTCATTCACATATTCACATGCCCGGGTATAACTATCAGCGCGTTGTCCCTTTATTTCGTTTCTATGCAGTTACAATGGGAAATGTAACATTCACTGCTAGAGGGAACTGCAGTGAATTGCACATTCCTCCAGCAGCAGTGGGGTTAACCCCGTCAGCGCCAGAGGAAATGCCTTGTAATCCCCTGTGGGGCTGAAGGGGTTGTTCTTTCTTCTTTAGGTGCTTTCACTCCTTCTTACACACGTGGATATGCCGCAGAAATGGTGTTTATTGGCATTTCTGTGTTTGTTTTGTCAGCTCCATGTATACATGATGAGGAAATAGCATGTGGGACCCTTCTTCAGATCGGCCCAAACTCCAGGCAATGAGAGCAGCTGCGAGTACTGGGTCATTTACACCATGATGCTCTGGGTGTGCCATAGTCTGAGTGGTCTCCGATCACCTATACAGACCGGTCACCTGCTACAATGAGGGGTAGTGAAGAGAAACGGCGGATGGTGATGATGGAGGTTAGTGCTTTTTAAAATATTATGATTAAATTACTTGGATGCAGTTTTAACATTAAGTACAGCGTTATATATATATATATATATATATTTTTTTTTTAAAGTTTGTATATATATATATTCGTGCAATAATAAAACGTTACATCAGTGACATACAAGTAATGATAGTAAATGATTCATATGCTGAGATACAGTGTGAGGACTACAAAAGGTGAGGTTACAGTGTGTCTCTGGGTTCACACCATTCAATGACTGTGACTATCCCAGCACTATTGGCCAGAGACACATTGTAACATGTGACAGAGACACCTTTTGTAGTCCTCAAACTGTATCTCGGCATATGAATCATTTACGTTTTATTATTGCAGGGATGGGGCTAACGCACTAATAGTTCATACAGGAATATTTTGTTACCTTTTAAACAACCCTGACACCATTGTGATTTTAATTTCCTATTTAAATATGTTTCTTTAAAGTGTTAACAATAGACTCGTTCCTATTAATATAAAAATATAAATGCCCCGCCCCCTCCCCTCTCACTCAAATGCTGTTTTCACCCCTTCACTGCCAGTTACCCCTTGTGGCAGTGATGGGGTTGAATTGTTGCATTTGTTGTTCTTTGCAGCCTGTGGTAGTTGTCACTGGAGCTTCTGTACTTGGGGGTTGCTAAGCGCTAACCTAATAGAAACCAACTGTGCTTTGCTGTTTCTAAGGACAGATCGCACTGTGTGCCCTTCCCCACAGACACACAGCAGGAGTACATACGGTAAAGCTGCCCTTACATATTTACAGCACATACAGTATGCATGCTGGTTACATTTATTTATTTTGCCATCTAACCTGAGGAGCCCCCCCCCCCCCCCCCCCCCACATCTGAACCATGCTGTTTTCAGATGTTGGACCCATGTTAACTAATTAGTCTTCTGCCATAAGATGCCTGCTGCAGGGACAGACCTTTTATGGGTTGCAAGAGGATGCCTTATACCAGGGGTGCGCGACTTTAGTCCTCAAGCCACCCCCAACAGGTCAGGTTTTCAGGATATCCCTGCTTCTGCACAGGTGCCTCAATCTGTCCCTGCTTCTGCACAGGTGGCTCAGAGGCCCAGTCTTTGACTGAGCCTCTGATTGTCCCACTTGTGCTGAAGCAGGGATATCCTGAAAACCTGACCTCCTTTTTTTTTTTTGGAGGTGTGGGGGGGGGGCTGAACTGAAGTTGAGCACCCGTGCCTTAAGGCAGGGCTGCGCAAACCTCTTGCCATGCGCCCCCTGCCGCCTCTCCCCACCCGGCTCGCACCCCCTTACCTGCTCCTGAAGTGGCAAATGAAGCCCCAGGGTCATGTGATGGCACGTGACCCCCTCCCCCCGCAGTGTCATTTGATGCCGTGTCGCCGAAGCTGACTGAATGATGGCAAGTGAAGTGGCAGAGGCCTCATGCGGCCCCCGGCATTTAATTTGAATGCCTTGGGGAAGAGCGCAGGGCCTCTGCAACCGCTGCGCCCCCCAATTTGCACACCCCTACCTTAAGGCATCTATTGCAATCCATATAAGGTATGTTCCAGCAGCAGGCTTCTTGCTGCAGAAGGCTGCTTAGTAAATATGACTTGTTTTTTAAATCAAGTATTCTGACTGGCCCTGTTGGCCATATTGGATATTATTATTATTATTTTTCCTGTACAATAAAAGGTTCAATATTTGGGAAAGGGCAGAGGGTTTGCAGGACTGAGGTTGCAATGTATAGAAAAAGGAAAAATGGAGGGGATGGGAGTTTAAATCCAAGTCCTACTTTGCCCCAAATAAACTGGAAGTACAGTACGTATGCATTTGAAATAAATGCCAATTTTACTTTAATGGGTCCTAAATATCTGGCCCTTTTCCACCCTACCTGGGAAAAAAAACAAAAAAAAAAAAACTAAGTTTGTTTTTATAACTATACATCAGTTACACAACAAAAGACAGGGGTGCCCAATGCTACATTCAATTGACAAAAGAATATATATGGTATTTAGAGTTTGAGCTTACTGGGAATGTGTGTGTTCATTTAATTTCTAGCTGGCAACAGTTTGGAGGTCCCTCGGTCCCTCGGTCCCTCTCTCCCTCCCTCCCTCCCAGAGCTCACCCCTCCCCACCTTTTTAACTTGGGAGGTTCTCTCATTTTGCTGTATGGACAAGACCCACTGAGGTTGTTTCCCCTCATACAGAGGTAAAAGGAAAGGTTCACGGTTTAGTGTTAGGACCTGCAAATTTGGTTATACCTTGACGTTGATATGCAGGCTTATGACGCTTTGGCCAAAGGGTTTAACTAAGTAAAATAATTTTATTATTGAAGTATTTGTACTTTATACTTATTACCATACACTATATGTTTTGTCAATTGGATGTAGCATTGGGCACCCCTGTCTTTTGTTGTATACATCAGTTATGTCTGTGCTGCTTACACAGATTATCCAGTGAGTATCTAACAGTTTTGAACAATTAAATACAGTACTTTTTCTAGGAGAATAGTTATGTTCAACACTCCCTGCCAGATAACTGCAGCCATGTTGCATTATTTCTCACTTGGGTATGAACACCAAATTTGCCTTTTACAATGCAGTGTACATGAAAATCTTCAGGGCTTTCTGTGATTGAGCTGGTCACTGTTAAACTTTCAGGCCTAAACTTGGAATGCTAGGAACAATATCTTGAATTGGAAAAATACCAACACACACAATGGACAAATTTCTCATGACCGCAATTTCAGGTCATTGCAGAACCAATATATGTTGGCAAGTGGATCACATGCAGTACTTCCTGAGAATGGCAGGCACGCGTGTGCACTTGTTTTCCACCACACCTGCAGAGTGCCCGCTCTTCTTTATTATATCATTATTACTGATGTTCAGAGCACCAACCCAACTATTAATGGTTTTAAAGCAGCAACCCTGCCCCACTCCCCTCAAGATGCCCTTATGAGTGTTACCCCTATGTTAGTATCTCCCTCTCCCTAATCATGTTCTATTCTCTTTCTCCCCTCCACCCCCCCCCCCCTTTCTCTAAGCTCTGGGGGAAAGTCCCATTTCACCTCCTAGACACTTAATATTTCAAAAGATTTAAATCTCCTTAGAGCAGCGGTGCGCAATCTGTGGGGCGCGACCCACAGGGGGGGCGCAAGACTGCCGACGGGGGGCGCGGGGTTTACAGAGGCCCCGCGCGCTTCCCGAAGGCACTTAAATTAAGTGCCGGGGGAGCTGCAGGGCCTCTGTAAACCATACTTACCCGTGGCTCCGGCGGCTTCCTCCCGGCGTCGCCATGGCAACGCGGCGTCAAAATAACGCTGCGAGGTCATGTGACGTCACGTTGCTATGGCAACGTGACGTCATTACGCCGGTGCGAGGGTAAGTTGGGGTTGGGGGGGGCGCGGGAGTGAGGGGACAGCCGGCAGGGGGGCGCAGGGAAAAAATTTTGCGCCCCCCTGCCTTAGAGTATCAGATTGCTGAAATAAAAAATGTTGTTTTTTCAAAGCCGAGTTGAGATCACTTAAAAAATAAAAATAAAAAGTCGATCTGCAGAGACTGCTGCTTCAATATATATTTCCTGTTTTTTTTTATCCCCAGGAGTTTGTGGATAATGACGACGCTCAGGTGGAACATTTGAAAAAGACTTTGAAAGTGCAACGGCAGCGAAGAAAGAAAGCAGTATGTTTCTCACTTTTCTCTCTTGGCTACAAGGGTTGGCTTTGTTTTCACCTTTTTGTATCGCTTATTGCTGGATAGACCATCATATGCTGCACATAAAAGTATTGTAGACTCCATCTGTATAGTGTTTTGTGACAATCCTAATGACCACCTTCTCTCAAAACAACACTCCTAATAATTATATGCACTTCAATCCACTTCTTTCTATATGATCAAACATATAGAAAGAAACAAATGTGGTGAACGTTTTATATTCCTAAACAAATGATGCAAAAAGAAGTACTAAAGGACCTGGGGCTGTATGGACTGGAGGAGAGATGGCTGTTTTGAAACTTTAAAATATATCAAGAGTATCAAGGTACAGGAGGGAGGCGTATTTCAGAGACAGTGCTAGAATAAGAGGCCACGCTCGGAAGGTGACGGGCGAAAGGGAAATGTGAGGAAGTACTTCACGGAAATGGTGGTGTTGGGCTCGCCGAGTGCTGAAGTCTTGATCTGGACACTGTGTATGCGAGCAGGTGTTGGTAGCCTGATTGGTGGGTGTGGGGTGAGGCGCTGTTGTGGTAGAGGCTAATACAGTCAGGGAATTCAAACATGCTTGGGATACAGATGTCCATTCCAAATATGTCAAAAGCCATGGATCTAATATGATCTGAGACAACAGACAGGAAGCCTGGTAAGGTAGGCATCTGCCATCAATTTCTATATTTCAAAACAAATGCACACAAAAAATAGTTCCGCTTTGGCTTTTATCTCTCTTCACTTTTTTTTGTTTATAGTTTTTTTTTTTTTTTCATCTATGAGAAATCGGTCTACTGAAAATATCAAGACCGATGAGTAGATTTGTTGATTCCTCTATTACTGATTGATGGTTTTCTTTATCAGCTGTTGGATCATGCTGCAGATGTACAAGCTGAAGAACCAGCGGAAGACCTGTCAACTGTTATTCGAGGACAACGGAGTAAGGATTAGCATTTTGATTTTGACCACAAATCTTTAGCATCTGTTCAACCTTCTTTATTGAAAGGAACCAATCAGAAGGGGCAATGCTCAATGCAAGAACATAACAAAGGCAGTGTGCTGGAAAACAGGAGGTTTATATAGAGTATACTTGCCTTTCTGTTACAAACTACGGTTTGTATAAAGTGTGAGAGGTTAGTGGCCATATTTTATATAGCCAATTATAAAAGCCTATGCAGGTGGAAAGACTTCTTCAGTCGTATGCATGTGTATATGTATATGTGTCACTTTCAAAGCATTTCATCCACGTATAGAACAGTGTATACAATACAAGATTACAATTATTTATTAAATATTCTACTACATCCCATTTCAACAATACATGTTAACTATATGAAAATGTGGATGGATTCCAATTGTTTTCTGAACCAAATCTGCTGTTTCAGGTTTGCCTCCAATAATTGCCCCGACTTCAAGGCGCAACTTTGCAGAGACATCCATGAGGGAGCGGATGAGAGAGAAATTAAAAGCTGGAAGGGTGAGGACAATTTGTCACTGTAGTTTGACATTTGGGGGGGAAATAACATGGAGTTATGTCTTTTTGGATCATAATACAATGGCCTTCAGAGTGGGCTTAAATATGCCTACCACCACTACATCGTTTTTGCATGTGACGCTAGTACGGTTATCCTTTGTTTATTTTTTAACCCCCTCACTGATGGGTGAGCCTGCAATTCACTGCAAGAAAGCCAAGGTTTTAACGTTTTCATAATCCTTTTTGTAACTAAGTGCATTGAGACCCATTGGATGAAAAGCGCAATATAAAGTGGTTTTTCAACATTATTTACATAACTGTAATCCATATTCAATAGTTAAATCCTACACTCTTCCCTTACTATATCTAGGTAAGGGGATTTGGGATTATTTCGGCTTTCATATTGAACACACTTCAGGCCCAATAAAATTTATGTCTTAAAGAACTCCATTTTTTGTTATTGCTTGAAAAAGGGTAAATAAAGTTCTGTATTCATAACTGAGTCCAAAAATCCAGGTCCTACAGAAAGTGATGCTATTGCTGTGAAAATGCCAAGCTTTCTACTTACCGCAAGTGTCTTCTCTCAACTTTGTGTGTAGTCTAAAGCAGAAAGTGTACTGCAGCAAGAGACCCCAAGTCTCACAACAAGAAGCTTAACTCGATTCAGAGACACGGATACAGTGACGAGGTTTGATGAAGAGGTGAGTAAAGCAGAAGCTACAGTATTCTAGTCACCAAGCAATAGAACCTTGTACTACTCCAAACTTGGATCTTTCTTTTGAGAACTTTGATCCCATTGAAGACCTGTATATTGTGTCTTTGTACTAATAATCATTGTGCTTCTTTGAATTATTGCTAAATTGATGCTCTAAGCTCATATAGTATCGAGGTCCCCTTAGTGGGACCTTGATATCCTCATCAAATTATAAGTATGTAGTATTACACTTTTTTAATGGGTGCTGTTTTAGCTGTAAGATTAGTTCCAAGCCATAATCTGTTGGTTAGCCATTTAAAACATACAGGACACCTACAAGCTCATATCGAACCCCCAAAATAACCACAACATATATAAGCATATAAGTGTCGCAGAGGAGTGCTACTGAGCATGGCAATATATATTTAAAACCAGAGACAGAACATGAAACACAGACAGAGCTCAGTGCACATCCAGTGAAACTTATGTAACCCTGTTTCCCCCCCCACCCCACCCCCATCCCCCCAGCCTCTACGGTAGTGTGAGGGGTGCATGGGGGCTGGTTACATGTGGTGTGGTGCGTACCTGTGAGGAACAGGAGGGCCTGAGCTTCCCGCGGTGTTGTGGGGGAGCCAGGAACGGGCTTCTGGGGTGATAGCCTCCATGATATCTTAGTGGTGCAGCGCCTCCATCTTCTATACTTCCAGGGTAATGGGACAGGACCGGTATAGAAGAACCCCTCAGGTCCCAGGGTTATACTCTCCAAATCACACACAGTCTTTTACGGGTGCAGAACAGTCTCTTTATTTGACAGAGCAACGATATCCCAACGATAAGGCTTTCAGCAGCTACAATACAATCGCCCAAGCGAGGTACAACCCGCTCAACTCCCACGACCTCTCCTCTCCTTCCCTTCAAGTCACTCTGCCGACAGGCTGGTCTGAGCTAGGGCTGCAATACCCCGTGGCCCACCCCCGAGGTTAGCCTCGAGATGGGTCCTGAATTCTCTCCCCATCACCCCTGGCATCGGGGTGAGGGCATTGGTCCACCAGTCTATAATTTTATCAGCTCTATTTATAGACGCTGATCAGTTTGGTTCCTCTCGCTCTCAACCGGCATGCTGCACCGGGGAGCCCGTAGCCTCCTGATACTCCTTGGACCGTTTCGCAGGATTCGTGGCTCACGGCCTAATACTCAGCAGCTCTAGACTCTTGGTATCACTGCTCACTCGAACTCTTCTTAAGTTACTCTGTCTCTTGAAGAACCATCAATAAGAGAGGAACACGGCACACAGCAAGGACGAAGAACAACAACTCACTCACCGGAGTGGGCTGCTAAATATAGAGCTAGCCCCTCCCTTCATGGTGTCAGCAGAACCTCCCCTCTTGCTCACGTCTGCAGCAGAGTCCAGGCCTGCGTCTACCACCCAGGTTAGGGCTATAAAGGGGGAAAACCCTTAATGATTACTGACGCCTGATCTTAACAGGACTTACCGCAGTAGAAGGAAGATAGGTATTGCCTGAGCTGTTTACAGAGGGCTACACTCTCCCTATGGTGGAATCCAATGGTCCCCACTTGGACCTATCTTTAGCAGTACCATCCTGCGACGAACCACCTGGGAAACAGCACACAACAATCATAATACATGCATAATGAGGTAGTAATTGTAAGTACAATCCGGATACTCCCAACATGGAGAACCCTACAGATAGTGCCTTGGATCAGGCTTCCTTACCCGTCGCCCATTGTGGTCAGTGACAGTCACAGCGAACGACTGAACCGGCCCATGCTCAGGCCTGTATGTAACACCGTGCATGTAAATACACCTGCTGATGCTCCATATACGCACTAGCTCACTAATCTTATCTTCATTGTGATACCCCGCCCGACCGTACTTGGTCCGTAGGTACTCTTGAACTGCCTCCCTAAGCCAACTGTCTCGGTTATCCTCAACCTCTCTCATGATGGGCTCCGGCACGTAGGGATATTCATAACCATGTGACTGACGGTATCTAGCAACTATGGCCCAGTCAGCTCGACAAGGCTTGGTAAGCATGCGGTGCCCTGCCCTGCTTGGCAGTACCCAAAACAATGGCTCCTCAGGGGCTACTTCATCATACAATATACTGGGGCCTTGAGGTACAATACGTTTCTGCTCTATCTCCCTCAATCGTGATCTAACTCATCCCCCATCTCCTTCGGAGTGAAAGAACCAGCCGCCCACCAATGGTCTACCACATCGTTCTTAATCAATAAGAATCGCGTACGATCCATCCCTTCATGGTACCCGGTGAACAAAGGCGCTAACCATTTATCGCGGTGTTCGTAAGCAGTGGCCTGACTAGTGCGCTCTACATCCGACTCTACCTGTGATGATACCCCGGACGTACCCGCATCAGTAGATCGCGAGCAATCTCTCCTTCCCTTGGCATTTATGTACCGGGTAGGATTCATCTTATGCACCACTGGTTGGGAGGACCCAGCCTCTGCTGGAGTAGGTGACCCACGGGCTTTCTCTCTAGCTGTAGGACAAAACGGTACAGGGTTAGGTACAGGTATAACGCTTGAATATGGTATCTCCCCTTCAGATCCCTCATCACTCAGTTCCCAATCCCGCAAGTCCTTGGAGTATTTGGGGTTTTTACATAATTTATCCCTGGTAGGTCCCGGTGGCACCACTCGTGATGGGGCAGTGGCCGGGGCAGGGGGGCTAAGGGCCGGAGTAGGAGAAACATCCAGAACATTGTCCAGCAAACAGGTAACACCCCACCCAATGAACTTTTTCTTAGCAGCACTCCCCCTCAGGCTTTGGGTCTCTCGGGAGGGACCTCGACTCTGTAGAATAGCCAGGGCAATGGCGCCGTCTATGCTCTGAGAGGAGAACACTCCCCTAAGACTGGTCTTTCTTTCAGTGGAACCGGGACTGAGATTATCCGAGTCGCCTGCAGAGCTCCCATCCGCCCCAGGGTCACGCACCGGCCATGCGTCGAGGACCGGCGGGGGTGGCGGTGGCAACTCCGGTACACGATCGAACAAGTAGGCCTCAAGCCTCTCTTTCTCGTTCACCGTGAGTGTGGTCTGTGCCTGGCGGGAGTAAGGGGGTGGTGGGGTCTCCTTACCACTCCGCTGCTTTTTGCTGACATCTGGCTCCGCTAGGATCGTCTCGGTCTCCGTTGCACTGGGAGTCACCACGGCGGTGGGACTCGTACGGGCTCCCGGCCGCACCAGCGTTCGTCGTCGGATGGTCCCCGGACTTGTCTGTTCTCTTTTGATGCCTTTGGGGTAGTTCGCCGGTAGGCGCATCGCCACCGATATTACACCCATCTCTTCCTCCTCCGAAGAAGAAATCACTATCGGTGACTCCGCTGGGGAGTCACCTGGTTCTTCAGCGATACAACCAGTGGATATAGGTACAAAATGTCCTCGCTCGCTATGACCCCCCCACTGCGGTAGCCAGTGGCCAGCTTGCTTAGTTCAATAACTAGCTGAGTTATGGGTGGCCAGCTTGCTTAGTTCAATAACTAGCTGAGCCTTGGTTCCTGACGATATGGTATACCGGGACCCAGAGCAGTCTTTTCTTGGTCGTCCGCCACCTCCGTCAAAGTTCCTGGAGAGGCACCCCGTGGAGTGCCGAACAAATCCCGCAGCTCGGTTGGCCACAAGTAAAACGTGCCAGACTTGGCACATCGGGCCTTGGTACTCTGTACCGCGCCGGGTAGTCCGCAGTGCACACACAAGCACCGAACATATTCATGCTCCGCTACGGCCACGACCAGTAGGCCTCCAGGTACTTGGTGAATGGAGGTGCTTATTTCTGACATTCGTTCAGAGGGAAGACAACACAATTTTCCAGCTCCTTGAATGCCAGACAAAAGTTACGCTCCTCGCTCAGGTCTCCGGTCCCTCCCTTCGCGGGGAGGACCTTCCTGATTGGCTCTGGGTGGACCCCCTCCCTCTGGTGGAATCCAGAGGCGGGGTCGTTTCCTTGTCAGCATGACGTGGCCTTTCGGCTTTCGCGCCACTCAGCTCCTCCTGCAAGGAATCTGGGTTTGGCGCCAGACTCCTTCACATCTCCCGCCACAACTGTCTCACAGTCCTTTTGCAAATCTCACGTGCTTGCTCCAGGCTCAGCGGGAACCGCCATTTTAGCTCGCCTCTCCTACTCCACGTAGCACATGTAGAGATGGCCGCCATCTTGGATACACCCCCCAAATGTGCCTGTGCCTACTCTCCATGTCTAACTGGCATCTCGTACCTAGATCATGCTTTCCCTCCAAAAGTGGACTCTGCATCTTCATACTGTATGTGGCCCACTAAATTGAGGTGGCTGGTACCCCAGGCTCAACGGAACTTCTCTCCTATGCACTGTACTCCCCATTTCTACTTGCAAGTGCTCTGTGGTGCGGGTGATAGCTAAGGTACCTCTTGTCTAGGTTACGGGCGTCTCCTGCTGTTGGCCACTATTGCGGGGCCCTGGGCTATGGTCCCTGGTCTGGTTAACAGGCTGACCCCCCCAGTGACTGACGCTACCCGCCTCAAGGGACTTGATCAGCTCTAACTATACACCCCACCGTAACGCGGCTCTGGGCCATGGTCCCCGGATTGGTTACCACTATGACCCCCCCAGTTGCCTCACGCTACCTGCTTAACATCACTTGCCGGGAGAGTGCATCTTAGTCTGTCCCGCCTCACTATAAGCCGGTCCTGTTCTGATAGATATCCATCTCTCAGCAGCGCCTCCAAATGTAACCCTGTTCCCCCCCCCCAGCCTCTACGGGAGTGTGAGGGGTGCATGGGCGCTGGTTACATGCGTGTGGTGCGTACCTGTGAGGAACAGGAGGGCCTGAGCTTCCTGCGGTGTTGTGGGGGAGCCAGGACCGGGCTTCTGGGGTGATAGCCTCCATGATATCTTAGTGGTGCAGCGCCTCCATCTTCTATACTCCCAGGGTAATGGGACAGGACCGGTATAGAAGAACCCCTCAGGTCCCAGGGTTATACTCTCCAAATCACACACAGTCTTTTACGGGTGCAGAACAGTCTCTTTATTTGACAGAGCAACGATATCCCAACGATAAGGCTTTCAGCAGCCACAATACAATCGCCCGAGCGAGGTACAACCCGCTCAACTCCCACGACCTCCTCCTCTCCTTCCCTCCAAGTCACTCCGCCGACAGGATGGTATGAGCTAGGGTTGCAATAGCCCGTGGCCCACCCCCGAGGTTAGCCTCGAGGTGGATCCTGAATTCTCTCCCCATCACCCCTGGCATCGGGGTGAGGGCATTGGTCCACCAGTCTATAATTCTATCAGCTCTACTTATAGATGCTGATCAATTTGGTTCCTCTCGCTCTCAACCGGCATGCTGCGCCGGGGAGCCCGTAGCCTCCTGATACTCCTCGGACCGTTCTGCAGGATTCGTGGCTCATGGCCTAATACTCAGCAGCTCTAGACTCTTGGTATCACTGCTCACTTGACTCTTCTTAAGTTACTCTGTCTCTTGAAGAACCATCAATAAGAGAGGAACACGGCACACAGCAAGGACGAAGAACAACTCCTCACTCACCGGAGTGGGCTGCTAAATATAGAGCTAGCCCCTCCCCTCATGGTGTCAGCAGAACCTCCCCTCTTGCTCACGCCTGCAGCCGAGTCCAGGCCTGCATCTACCACCCAGGTTAGGGCTATAAAGGGGGAAAACCCATAATGATTACTGGCGCCTGATCTTAACAGGACTTACCACAGTAGAAGGAAGATAGGTATAGCCTGAGCAGTAAAAAACAGAGAAAATACTGTGCGCTACTATCTAACCCAGAATATGGAATATAAATAAAGTGCAGTGACTAAACCACATAGATAAGTGAACAAGAAATAAATCACAATAACCACAGTGAGGGTGTATATAAGAAGAAATGATATCACATAACCGTGTATTGGTAGAGGCGTCTGCTGCTATAAACACAGGGGGTGGCTCAGCACCCCCCACACTCTAAGAAATGGAAACAAAAGAAACAGCGCACAACGCCAAATAGTGAAGCAAGTATTGCTATATATTAGTAATTACAGGGTAATAAATCTGCGTACATCAAAACAGTGGAATAGGTGCATTTAGTGTGTTTCACACAAGTTACCACTCAGCAACTGTTGTCAGAAGAGTCTGGAGCTTGCTTCTCTCAGCGGGGGCGCTACGTTAGTTCAGGAGCAGGATTAATGTCCAAAACCCCTCATCCAGCAGTACATCGCTCCCAAGGGGATTTCCCTTTACAGCAACCAGGCTCCGTTGCAGGTATTGGTGCTTGGTGGGACCGCTCGCGCTTCCAAGCCGTCTGGTGCAGCTCGTGTAGCTCAGCGAGCAGATCCGTTGGAGCGGTCCCACCAAGCACCAATACCTGCAACGGAGCCTGGTTGCTGTAAAGGGAAATCCCCTTGGGAGCGATGTACTGCTGGATGAGGGGTTTTGGACATTAATCCTGCTCCTGAACCAACGTAGCGCCCCCGCTGAGAGAAGCAAGCTCCAGACTCTTCTGACAACAGTTGCTGAGTGGTAACTTGTGTGAAACACACTAAATGCACCTATTCCACTGTTTTGATGTACGCAGATTTATTACCCTGTAATTACTAATATATAGCAATACTTGCTTCACTATTTGGCGTTGTGCGCTGTTTCTTTTGTTTCCATTTCTTAGGTATAGCCTGAGCTGTTTACAGGGGGCTACACTTATTAACGGTACCATGCCTAAATATTTATGTATAGATATCTATTAAATAAAATGGTCTTTTAGTTTAACATTTTGACCAAAGTGTTGTAAGCCCCTGAGCCACTACACGGCAGACCAAATCTCAAGGGTCCCTAACACTAATATAAATTCTTAATAACCTGTGCATTACCAGGAAGAATGATTTATAATAAATCTGTCAAAATTAGTTGCATAGTTCTAAGTCTGATTGAAGCTTTTATTAACCTGTACATTACCAGGAAAAACACTCTATTAGATTTGTCACAATCATACTGCAAGCAAGCAAGTTCCCCTGAGAGTGGGAGATGCTATGGAGTGAGCTTTTAACCATGTAAATGTGGGAGGGGGTAAGCTTCAATTAGGTAGGAGGTTGCCACCCTCCAATCAGCTAAGACCAGCTGGACAAGAATTGTAAAACATACAGGACACCTACAAGCTCATATTGAACCCCCAAAATAACCACAACATTTATTATAAATCATTCTTCCTGGTAATGGACAGGTTATTAAGAATTTATATTAGTGTTAGGGACCCTTGAGATGTGGTCTGCCGTGTAGTGGCTCAGGGGCTTACAACACTTTGGTCAAAATGTTAAACTAAAAGACCATTTTATTTAATAGATATCTATACATATATATTTAGGCACTGTACCGTGTATAAATTTCACTGGATGTGCACTAAGCTCTCTCTGTGTTTCATGTTCTGTCTCTGGTTTTAGCCATGTAAGATACATTTTATTGCTTCTGCATTAGACCAGTATTTAATTTTGCCAGGTATTTTAAATGTTTGACGTAGTTGACAACTCAAAACACGTGCAAAGTAATCACTGAGGTGTGTGTGTGTGTGTGTGTGTGTGTGTGTTTCTCTGATAATACCCAGTATACGTGGTATATTAAAACAAGAGGTTTTTTTGGTGAGATTAAAAGGAAAAAAAGATACTACTTGGTATGCAAACAACCTTCGAGAAGCCGCAATCATTTCAAAGGATGTTTCCAAACATACACAATACAGAGCAGTAAAAATCCAAAGTACAACTTGACTTAAGGAACATGAAACAATAGCTCAGCTAAATAGAGATATGAAATTATTCAACACAATATAAATTACCCACTCGTGATGTGAGAAATCAAGCCTTTTTCTAACATTTGTAGACTAGAAACAGGTTGGTGATGTACTCTGTGATTTGCAGGCTCAAGTAGTATAGAGAGATAACAGAGGAAAATGGGGTTAATGACCTCCCTTAGGCAGCTCAAAATCCGAGTAAAACGTGTAGGGTGCACACTGACAGGCGGAGTCTTCATTCTTATTGCGTTTTTAATTTTATCTTGTTGTACGTCCAATACTTATCCTTTGTATACAAAAACAATCCTAGATATACTATACTATGAGTGGCCGTGTGCTCTTTTCTTTTATTGATGCTCATACAAGGGACACTGCTATCTTCCTTTTCCTGAAGTGCTTTGATAATAAACCAAGTATAACTTGCTGATTATGGCAATAACACAAGGTGGTTTTCTATAAATACCATTATTTTTTTTTTTAATTCTACTATACAAAATAACCCATACTCCTTTTTCCAGGCGTATAGAGATTGGTTTTACAAGTATATCCCATTCAGATGAATAAGATGTTAACTGGGGTATCTGACAATGTTGACTTAATGCTACAACACTACTATAAATTGAAGCAATGTATTTTTTTTATATATCCATTTTCCTTTAATGCAGCAGAGAGTAGACCCTATACAGAGGGTCACAGAAGTCGAGGCACAATTGACATCAAGAGTAAGATTCCATGATGCTGTCAAGACAATACAGAGAAAACCACAAGTAAGAGTCTCCACTTTATGGCTAAAAACATTCTACTGTACAAATGCCGTAACTGTGTTTTTATCTTTTAATCCTGTTTAACATGCTGTATTAAGTGTGCAATACAATATCATTAACCCTTTTCATATTTCTTAATAAGAGTTGATCTTTTGGTCAAAACATAAGCATATTGCTGCGCCGAGGTAATCCCCAAAGGGTAGGTCTTGCGCTAACAATCCATTATTTAACTTTTCTATTTAGCTCAACTCCTTCTGCCTCTCATATTTTTGGGGAAAGAACTTTGATTTCCACAGTTGACAAACTGCAATTAATTGATCACCTATGCTCATGTGGAAAGCTTAAACCAGAAGGTGTAGGTCATACATTGCCTTCCAAACAAACATACCATTTGATGGAAGATTAGCACCACATATTCTGCCCATTTTCCGAACATAAACAAATCCAGAATTCACTGGTTGGCAAGCGTATCCAATACACCGCACAACGGGCATTCAGTAGAAGACCGTTGGGGACTTGAGGTTTGTACAATGTATTTTTTTTAAATTGTCACACCCCAATAGCCCTCACATACAAATAATACTGTTTAATATTATGTTATTGGGTGAGCTTTTCAAATGTTAGATTCTGGATTATTCTACAGAATGGCTGGTAAAATATCTACAAATGGGGGGAAAAAATTCCCCCTTCATATTTACATAACCAAAAATGTAAGTGCTTGATAAATAACAAAATTAGCAGTGGTGTTTAACACTAATTTTATTTGTTGACCACTTCGCCAGTGGTGACCCGGTGTTAACGACCTTATCGCAGCAATATTTCTAACACACACTGACAATGAATAATTCAAAATTACTTAATCATTAAACTATGACACCTTGTGATAGTTGTCTACTGCCAAAAAATTTCGCCAAATGTCCTCTTCCGGGCTGGTGCTAGGCCAAGTTTGATTATGTATATAATAGGCAAGATAAGATTAGCCTATCTAGCATAGGTGATAGTATTACAGTTTGAACTCTTGACATAATATGAATATACAAAATATAAATATACAAAATCCTTAAAGCTGTGTGTGTGTGTGTGTGTGTGTGTGTGTGTGTCGAGTGAAGCTATTATGTTATTGATTATTCCTAGGATTTTTTTCCTAGCCACCCTTCACTTTGCCTCAGGAGTTTGACAACCTTCCTAATATATGGACATAACACTAAATTAACATTGACTTTAATCATTTAATCTCTTTTTTGCTCAGGTCCAGGATGGATTTCCCACTGCTGAAGAAGCCTTCAATTTCTTTACGTTTAGCTTTCACCTAGAACCAGAATTGGCCGAAGAAAAGAACAAGACAACTCTTGAAGGGGCCCAAAAAGAAGCGGAAGAAGTAGAATCATCTGCAAGCCCTCAGCAGGACCAGGAGGTGGGAAAAGATTAAAGTGTGTGTTAAACTGTAACTACAGGTTTTGAAGTTGCTGGATTTAATATAAATGAGAATACAGGTGTGGAGCTCTTTGACATAGCAATATTGGCAAAATAATTGGTTTCAGAAATAGTGGTCCATTCATATATTATGAAATATAAACTATATTTTTTTAAATTTATATTTGCTCAAATGCATTTTAACAAATTATTATGAAGATTGTCATTAAAAGCGCAGAAAAAAATGGAGGAATCTTTGACAAAATAAGAAAATATCTGAGGGAACTATGAGAAGTCGACAATAAATGACGCAAGAATAAGAATTGGATCTGCAAAGCTGTGCAGAACAGTCCTCGAACATATAACTGAAGATGTAAGAACATTTTACTCTAATACGGCGAGGACGATTATTGAAGATAACAAAAGCTTAAAGGAGACAAAGCCGCAATTCATTGCACTCAAACAAGACTGTGCACTTCTAAAGAGAGTTGAGGACTTCTACATGAAATTGCACGTGAACACAGATACCACATTATCCATCAGAGGATAAGGGAGAAGAAACCAACAATTACGTACTATGAGTCCTTTCAGAAGTGGCAAAAGCAAAAAAAAATCCATGAAGCATGGGAAGGCTCCTGGGGAAGATGGAATTACAACTGAAATCTTGAAAGAAGATCTGGAAGAAGCCGAGAAAATCATTGCAAAACTCTTTCCATGCTGCTTAAAGAACAGGAAAACTTCAGAGCAGTGCTATAGTTATCCTCATCGACAAATACCTCAGAACTATATGTGGACATGCATTTAAGAAATTCTGTATTAAAAAATCTGCCATTCGTTGCGATGGACAATTGCACAGACTGCTGGAGAGAGCTCATTTAGTTCCATCTTTTTATCAAAATATGATTTCAGCCTGCTTACCCCTGTCAAGGTAACCGCCATTAATGTAGGTACCTACACTAAATATATCATTCTTATTGTCCTATGGACTAAATATATTTGTTTCGAAAGACGGTACAGATGTGGCAAGACGTGCTGTCCTTGTTGCCGCAGACAAACCCAGTAAAAGTTCTCAGCACCAGAGACTGCCTGGCGCGATGGAGCTGCCTGGGGTACATGCATATGAATGGGACCCTTTGCAACATTAATCCTTCAGTGTCATGGCAGCGGCATCAGACAGGCTAACTACATCTCTAGCACCCTTGGACCGAACAACAAGGGAACATGTAAAATATGTGCAAGGGCCTAAAAGGGTTCAATAAATAAATAAAAAAATAAAAAACAGAAATAAAATTGCACTTGACATTATGAAAGAAATTGTGAGGGGTTTAGTTCCTTGGTGAAAAGTAACTTTTGCACATGCTCCGACTCAGAATAAAAATATTAAAGTTATCTAATTGCAAGCCAATTTGGGAGGAGTGCAGGGTTTCTGTATTTTTTCCATAAATGTATGGCCAATTCCCTTTTCCCTGGCAGCATGTTCCATAAGGTATTAAAAGTTCTATAGTGTTATTGATTAATTTTGTTATAGGGGCAGGTCTGCGTTCGCCTAATTCTGTTTAGCTAGCGTGAGCTACTTGACGTGGGTGTTTTTAAAGTCTTTTGGGACCACACTTTGAGAACTACTACATCAGATCATTTTTCTCCCTGTGTTTATATTGCAGGGTGAAGAGGAATTCCTTGTTCCTGAAGATGATCTATTTGTCATAGACCAAACGGCGCGCGATTTTATAGAGCTATTACCTGCTGAATATGAAGGATATCATGCTCGACTGCAAGAGGAAAAAGACATCCTTTTTATCCCAAGTATTCGACCGGGTAATCATTCAGCAATCTTCCCTTTTTTTTTTTTTCCCTCTTTCTACATTTTCAGCAGCAATTTCTTATGGTTCTTTATGCATTTATGGCACCTACACAATATGAAGTGAAACGGTCTTCCCATTGCATTGTAGGATTTGAACTGCTTCATAGCTCTGAGTAGGACCTTTTTGTGCTGCCAAACACTGGGTTTGTCCACTTGTTCCGGAGAAAATATTCTGCTTTAGGTGGCAGTATGAAGACGGAGGGAAAAAATTACATATAAACCTTCTATTAATTTTGTAATTTATTTTTCAACCAGTTAATCACCTCCACCTTCAATGCAGTTTCAACCAGACGTTCAATATTTCTCTCTCAATAGTGCTAACGTCTCAAAAGGTGCCTGAAAACATGCAGCCCAGATACCTGGAAGACGAGGGCCTGTACATTGGCGAGAGGCCCAAAATATCCATATCTAATCAGAACATATTAGAGAATAGGATACTGCAGCAAGATGAGGTAATTTTAGTATAAAATGTAATGGTGATACCGAATACCATTACTTTTTTATTTATTTTTTTAATATACTGACGTACTGTACACTTTGTTAGAATCAAAAATAATTATTTATCTTTTATGTTTAATAGCCTGTATATTGTACAAATCTTTGTAAAATATGGTCCAACCGCTTTGTCCCAATGTTTGATAAATTGAACATTTTCTCTAAGCCACCTTTTGCCTCTCACTATATTACACATTCACCTGCATTGCTTCATTGTACCATACATGTAATACTCAAAATAAACCTTTCTTTTATACCCCTCTGCTGCTTGCATTGCAGGCTATTCTTGGAAGTGACTAAAGTAGCAAGCATCTCAAAAATACACATCCATACTATGATGCAGTCTTGTTACTACCCCTAGCATATTGATAGATTTCCTTTGTGTGATTCTGCGAGTTCCATAAAAATCCCTTGGTGCCATGTCGATGCAAACCCTTAGATTCTGTTTATAGGGTTATCAGAAATGAAATACGCTTCCGTTTTTCTATAGGAAAAATATATATATATCTAAATTATTATTAGTACTTGTATTAGTATTTATACTTGGTAGTAGTTATTGTATTCTTAGTACTTATACTATATTATTGGTAGTACTGTATTTATACTTATTATTTACTATTAGTAGTATTTATACTTATTAGTAGTAGTATTTGATATTAGTTGTATAATTTATTATATATTTAAAACCAGAGACAGAACATAAAACACAGACAAAGCTCAGTTTTAGCACATCCAGTGAAACTCATACACGGTACAGTGCCTAAATATATATGTATAAATATCTATTAAGTAAAATGATCTTTTAGTTTGACATTTTTGGCCAAAATTGTTGTAAGCCCCTGAGCCAACTTCACGGCAGACCACAATTCAGGGGTCCCTAACGCTAATATAAATTCTTAGTAACCTGTATAATAACAGGAAGAATGATTTATAGTAAATCTGTCAATATTAGTTGCAAAGTTCTAAGTCTGATTGAAGCCTTTATTAACCTGTACATTACCAGGAAAAGCACTCTGTATTAGAGTTGTCACAACCATCCTGCAAGCAAACAGGTTCCCCTGTGTGGAAGATGCTATGGAGTAAGCCCTTAACCATTTAAATGTGGGAGGGGGTGAGCTTCAATTAAGTAGGAGGTTGCCACCCTCCAAACAGCCAAGACTAGCTGAAACACAATTGTAAAATATACTGGACACCTAACAAGCTCCTATTGAACTCCCAAAATAACCACAACATATATATAAACATATGAGTGTCACAGAGGAGTGCTACTGAGCATGGCAATTTTACAATTGTGTTTCAGCTAGTCTTGGCTGTTTGGAGGGTGGCAACCTCCTACTTAATTGAAGCTCACCCCCTCCCACATTTAAATGGTTAAGGGCTCACTCCATAGCATCTTCCACACAGGGGAACTTGTTTGCTTGCAGGATGGTTGTGACAACTCTAATACACAGTGCTTTTCCTGGTAATGTACAGGTTAATAAAGGCTTCAATCAGACTTAGAACTTTGCAACTAATATTGACAGATTTACTATAAATCATTCTTCCTGTTATTATACAGGTTACTAAGAATTTATATTAGCGTTAGGGACCCCTGAATTGTGGTCTGCCGTGAAGTTGGCTCAGGGGCTTACAACAATTTTGGCCAAAAATGTCAAACTAAAAGACCATTTTACTTAATAGATATTTATACATATATATTTAGGCACTGTACCGGGTATGAGTTTCACTGGATGTGCTAAAACTGAGCTTTGTCTGTGTTTTATGTTCTGTCTCTGGTTTTAAATATATATTGCCATGCTCAGTAGCACTCCTCTGTGACACTCATATGCTTATATATATGTTGTGGTTATTTTGGGGGTACAATAGGAGCTTGTTAGGTGTCCAGTATAATTTATTATATATTAATAATTTTAAGAGCTGAAAACCAGATTAACTAGTACTATGGTAGTATAGATAAATGCATTAGTCCATAATTGAGACTTCACTTTCTCATTCTCAGGGGAAGAAATGGTTTGGCGATGATGGCAAAGTTTTAGCCCTAGCCAATCCCATAAAGCAGTCGTCTACAAGACCTCCAATAATTTTTCTGCATGAAGGAGTGGATCCGGCACTGGAAACTATATATGTAAAGGTATGAGGTCTTTGAATATCGTCTGTAATAAAATGAAGCAAACAATAACATGCGATCACAAAGAGAAGAGCTGGAAATATGGATTTGTGTTGAGTCTTGTAGTAAAACTACAACATTCATAAAGTCAAAGGCTGAGGACCCTAAACTCTCATGGACCGTCATTGTGGGGCCATTGATTCCCAACATGAAACAGCAATGAACATTTTAGTTTTCTCAAACTAAATTCGGTGATTTTATAACTTGTATTGTCACCTTGAATTTTGATTAGATGCCCCCTGTGTCAAGTTCTTTGCCAATTAGATCCTCTTGATAACAGCACCATAAAGTGTGTTGTATTTTTCTTCAGCTGTATGGTTCACTCATTTCTTTTTAATGCAGGAACCTGGTCTTGTGATGGCACATTAAGTATTAACCTATATTGCTTGTAGTTATCTTCCTGTAGTCTTTCAAAGCATGGAACAGGTTTAGAGTTGGCCGAGAAATGGCTTCCCCCATCATTTCTCCTATAGGCTAGTTGTATAGAGTTATCTGCCATTTTATAGGTACCTTTACCATAAATTACATTTTATCACAAGAAACTTGTGGAACATGACCGGTTCAACAAAAATAAACTACCATGACACTTTTTTTTTTTTTTTTTAGCAAGTTAGTAAACACTTTGCTCTACAGTTTGACGTGTCAGACCTGCATTTATCTTATATCTAATGGTGGTCGGCAGAAGTACATGTTTGTGGTGGTCTCTGCAGGAGAGAAGAATGAGTAAGCGAGACAAACTCCATATGTAGTGTATATTAGTTTACATTGCTCCATTTTGTCTTTCTAAAGGCAATTCAGCCGAAGGATGCCAACCAGTACACTGTTGGATCTGGAGACCTTCATGGGCAGTTTCAATTGGATATTGATGTTTCTGGATTAATATTTACTCACCATCCACTTTTTAGTCGTGAACATGTTCTAGCTTCAAAACTGGCACAACTGTATGATCAATACCTTGGAAGGAGACAAAAAAACGTTTCCAGTCTACTTACGGACAAGGTATGTGACTTTCATTGATGTACTGGATAAATATCTTTGAATTGTAGTTCTTACTTTACGTTAGGAGGGTGTTTACAATATTAAGAGGCCATACACACAAATGCCCTCAATTCTTTACATTGGCAATTGGAAATTTCAGCAAGTATTACTATATAGCACCCACCGTGTACTCCGTGCTTTACAAAGCATCAATACAGTGTAGACAATTATAATCCAATAAATGCAACAAAATAAGACTATGGAAACGTAATTCCCTGCCCCAGAGAACTTACAATCTAAGTGGTGTGTTGGGACACTTCGAGACCGCAGGTGAGTGCAGTTGGCAGCGTTTGACAACAATGGTTGGTAGGAGTGACTGTGGTTGTGGGACCGTAGCCATGAGTCCAGGCTATTGGAATGCTTAATTTAAGAGGTGGGTGTTAAGGTTTATCTTAAAGGTGGGAAGACGGGTTGCTTGGCGTATACAGAGTGTGAGGGAGTTCCATATGTAAGATGCAGTGAGGGAAAAGGCTTTATGGTGAAAGGGGTGGAGAGGAAACAGTTATGGGTAGAGCGCAGAAGACCAGCAGGGACATAACGAGAGCTTAAAGCCGACATGTAGGAAGGAGCAGATGAGTGGAGAGCCTTAAAAGGTAAGGGTGAGAACTTTGTAGGTGATGTGAAATTTGATGGGAAGCCAGGGGAGGGATTTAAGAAGATGAGCAGAGACTGTTTTGGGAGAGAGTGAAATTATTCTAGCAACTGAATTGTGAAAAGATTGCATAGGAGAAAGCTGGGAGACCTGTTGGCAGTATATTACAATAATCGAGATGGGAGAGGATAAAGGCATGCATGGGCGTTTTAGCAGTAAATTGCCAGAGGAAAGGGAAGATCTTGGCAATATTATGGAGGAAGAAGCGTCACATTTTTGCCATGGAAGTGAAAGGAGAAGGAAAGTGAAGAGTCAAATGTTACTCCTAAGTGCTTTCGCGACAAGCTAGATGGTAGTACCATTTACTGTGATGGAAAAAGGGGATATTAGGAAAGATTTAAAGGCAAACATGAGGAGCTCAGTTTTAGACCTATTAAGTTTAATGCGGTGGATTGCCATCCACAAGGATATGGCCAGGAGGCAACCAGTGACTTGGAACTGGATTGCATGTGTGAGGGTAAGGGTGGATAGATATACCTGCATATTTTCTGCATAGAGATGATTTCTCAGGCCAAAAGAGTTGATGAGGTCACCAAGTGATAGTGTAGAGAGTGAGAAAAGGAGAGGTCCCAGGACAGCCTTGAGTTACACCAAGACAAATAGAAGATGAAGACAAAATGTGTGATGGAAGAGGCAAGATGAGAACCAGGATTGAGCTTTGTTGCTGATACCAAGAGCATTTTAGAATATGAAGAATAATAATCAACGGTATCAAAGCCAGCTGAGAGGGAGAGTAGGAGTAGTGGGGGGAAAAGTGACTTTTGCTTCATCTAGATCATTGGCTACTTTAGTAAGCAGTCTGAGTGAGCTGTACTGTACGAAAGCCAGATTGTAAAGGGTCTAATAGGGCATGGGAATTAAGAAAGTTGATCATATGGGAGAACTCGAGGATGTTCTAGCGTTTTGGAAGCTATAGTAATCAATATAGCAGACAGCACTACTGATTCTCATAGGAGAAACCAGAGAAAATATAAGAATGGTGCGATAGGAACACACAGGAACCCTTCAATTCCTTAAGCAGGACACGAGACAGTGGAATACATGCTAAATGATTTATACATACATTTCAATTCAGTTGATCCTTAGGAAAAAAAATTCCCCTATCACTCTGGTAAAATGATATATTTTTGCATTACCCTTTGCTGTCTTGATTGCTTCATTCTTAGTGATGAAGTGAGTGTGGGGAACCTCCATGGAGATGACACTTTCTACTCTCTCTCTCTTTCTCTCATTATTATTTAATTTTTTAATACGTGTGACCACTGCATGCTTAAAGGAAGAGGGGGCTGGAAATGCCAGAGGATAGGGAGGGATTTAAGATGTGGGGACTAAGACAGGAGTAAGAGTTCTGATGAGATGTGAGTATATAGAATTGAGAGGGCATGTGGTAGAGGGAGAAGAGATCAGCTTAGAAACTTCCAACTCTGTAAACGAGTCGGGTTTGTAGAAGCAGAGATTATGGGGAAGGGAAAGAAGGAAACTCCTTGTGTATAGCGTCCACCTTGTCTTTAAAGTAGTCAGCAAATGCTAGGTGGGAGGAGAAAATCTAAGGAGGGAGTCAAATACAGAGATTAGATGGCATGGATTGGATTTGTAGGTTTTGTTGAATGAGGAAAAGTGGTGGTGTTTGGCCTTAGACAGCAGAGTTAAAACAGGAGAAGAGAAATGTATAGTGCAGAAAATCAGCCAGAGTGAGATTTCATCCATAGGTGTTCAGAGGCGCCAGTGCGAAGGAAGCATGTTTGTGAATTTAGGCACGGCTGCGGGCTAGAGGAATGTATGTGTCGGTGTCGAAGGGGCATATCGATAGAGTGGAGGAGAGGATAGAGTTATAAAAGTTAACAAGTTTGTCAGTTCCAGAGGAAAGCGAGAGAGAAGTTTAGGGTAGATGACAATAGAGCAAAGGTTTCGGTAGGAGACGGGTGAGGGGAATGAGTGGTGGTGCTGATAGAACTGGTCTTACTAAAAACTGTTCCCTTTCTGATTCCTCCAAGTCAGAGGAGCGCAATCTTTTCCTCCTGCACTCCCCTGCTGGCTGTCTCCCTCTCCTCGCACCCCCCAATCCCCCCCCCCCCGCTTGCCTTGACTCGGATGTCCTGGCATCATGACGTCACATTGCCATGGCACGCCATGTCACATGATGGTGCCGCATCACCAGGAGCCATCTCAATCAAGGTAAGGAGAAGTTTAGAGGCCTTGCAGCTCGCCCGGAATTCATTTAAATGCCTTCAGGAAGCGTGCGTGGCCCCTGTAAACGTCGCGCCCCCCGCAACGAATCTTGACCCCCACTTTGCGCACCGCTGCTCTAAGTAGTGACCATCCTTGTGGGTGCTGGAATTGGTCCATTGGTGGAGGCCAAATGAGGAGGCTAAAAAGAAAGTAAGGTGACCAGTTGTGACTTTTAGATTTAATTTTTTGTCCCATTATGACTGGGTGCCATAACCCTGCAGAGTCCTAAATTCTGTGTGTGCCAAAGACGTTCAATGTCAACATTGCTAGGTATATTGGTTGGTTACCTCTTGGCAGTTTATATGGTCATCTTGGAATAAATTTGGCTGTTTTTGAGAGAAACATTGTTATAAGTAGATTTTTTTGGTTGTTTACCTTCCATTATGCAAACGGAAGGATTTAAAATGTCCATCCCGCAGTTATTTCGCAGCCATTGGACTGACTGAGTCAGTTGGCTTCTCAGCAGCAAAAAAAACTTTTTCTTGAACTGACAAATACAAATCACCTATGTACTGTATTTGAAACACCTCCTATGTTGACAAAGTAAAAGGGATGTCCGAGTTAAAATGTACAAACCAATCCTGCCTACTTGAAGTTGTGGCTTCCCATTTGGATAACTGCAGGCACCATCTCTGCAATTCCAGGAAGTAAACTAAACACATCTCCTGCAACAGGAGAAGGGTCTCTGGGGCTGAAAATAGCACCGCTCTGACAGAGGACAGAACCTTTTTATACTTTTTTTTTTTTTTTTTGTTCGTTCTATATTATTGAAAGTTCAAGATATTTAAAATAAAATATGTATAGATAAAATTAATTTCTTCCACCAAATGGATTTGTAGCATGTCTGTTTTTTTTTATTTTTCATTAATTAAATAATACATACTTAATGCTTTATTGCTGTTTCCTTGTGTGTTTTTTTTTTTTTAAAGCTGCATGCTCTGAGGAATGCTGTACAGAACATTTATGAAAATGGTACCCCTTATGGCTCCAGCACAGTCACGGAACAGAGTATATCTGAATATAAAATGGAAATAAGGTAATTACTTATTTAAAAAAATAAATAAATAAAAATCCCTGGCAATGTGTTGACATTTAAAATTCATATACAGTATATGAAGTTGTAAAATGGTTTTAAGTATCAATTAATCAGTCCTGTGCCCCTATGATGAAGTGACCATTTGTAGTTAAAAGGCGCAGTACTGGGGGGAGGGAGGTGTCCGAAATACAAACTTAGAACTGTTTCTAATCAAGTTTCTTACATTTTGACTATGTCACAGCTGAAATAAAATAAACATGTATTGTGCTTAGCAGTGTTCTACTTTGCATTAAAAAAAAACTAGTGCGCTACTAATTAGGCAAACTAATGATCTGTTCAACCTCTTGAGGTCTGCAGGATCCCTCAGTATCTTACACAGAAATAGCATTACAGATTTCTCATGCATTAAAGATTCTGACACTGATGCACTAGAACCCACACGATGAAATAACTACTGTGTAACGCTACTTCTCATGAATATATCCTAATTTCACCATGCATCTCCCACTTTGTGAGAACCTAGTTCAAGTCTTCAGTCCTTCCAACCTTGCACAAGTCACTTTATTTATCTGTACCTTAAGCACCAAGCAAAACTCTAACATGGTGCCTTTTAATTCTCCTATCCACAACACTGCACAAACTTGGCTATGTACAAACACATCAATCTTATAGTACTTTTCAGAATGTATATAGCTTTTCCCGCCATTTTATGCTTGGGTTACACCATAAAAAGGTACAAGCAGTTAAGTCAATATTTCAGGCCAGACTCTGTTATAAGCTCCTCACAAAATCCGGTGTATTGTATATTCTGTGGTACTTGTAATTGCTCTAGAAAGTAATTTGATTGATTTTTATTCACGGAGTGGCTACATTTGACTTGCTGCTCACTGCCCCTCTGTAATTGCTGAAACCAGATATCCTCCCCTTGGTAACATAACCAAACTAGAAACTACAAAAACATGTATTGTGTATTCCGTAGTGTGGTTTGCCGCTTGCATTGGTCTTTTTTTTTATTTTTATGTGCTTTCAAGGGCTTTATTGGGATTACGCAGGACTGAATGTTCTTGCAAGTGGTTTGTGAAAGCTACTCGTAAATTAATGACCTTTCAAGATTAAAATGACGGTCTTCCTTCGTTTTGAATTTGTAGCGGGAGTATAGATGAACTTGTACAGGTTTGCAATCTGCATGAAGTGGAACCTAAAGCTGTAAATTACCTTGCATTCCTTTACATGTTCTCTAAATCTCGTGCACCCCATGCAGCATGCCCACGTACAGTACGTATAGCCCAAGGGGAACCCCAGGATGGCTTGCTCTCTGCTTCTCTCTTTCTGGCATGAACAGAAGGCTATTATACCTGACAGCACTGCATGTGAATCACTCTCATTACTAATTCTATGGCCAGCTTATCCTCCCAGTTTTGTGAAGACCTATTTAATCCAACGTTTTGGCCTGTAGCTGGCCTTGATCAAGTGGAAGTGGCCACTTTCACTTGAGCAAGGCCAGCTACAGGCCGAAACGTGGTTTCTATTTGGCACAATAAATCTTGCACAATGAAAACCCCGTAGTGCTCTGATGTTTCATCTTTACTTTGGATTCACTCTGGATTATTGGCAGGCTGTCCGTGGAACCAGAAGTATCATACTGTAGATTTTAGTTTTTGGTGTGCAGCATTTGCTCAATTTTTCAAAAGACCTATTTAATGTACTTTTTCTTTATTTCCTTTTTTTGGGGGGGGGTTGGGAAGGAGTAAAGTAAGACCAGGGAACGATTGGAAGAGGTACAAGAGAAATATGTGCTGATTGTTGTGAAAACTGATTAAACACCCATGCACAATATAACATACATTGTCCGTAAAATATATTCTAGAAAAAGCAAAGCTTAAGTAAAACTTAATGTGTTGGTGTAGGCGCAATGATTAGTATTGTACAGTGTGTTGCGCGTGTGCACACACCAATATCTTTTCTTTCTTTTGTAGCTGCTTACATTTTCACTCATTTCTAAATAGTGACCAGATTTCTAAATGGAAAAACCGGGACACATGAAAAAATTATTTCAAACAAATTACATCACTTAAAAATAAATATTCTAAAGCTATTTGTCTAATAGCCTCCTCCACCCCCCTCCCCCCTCACTTATGCTGTATTATTGATTTTTATTTATCTACCTCCTCTCTCTCTCCTCCTGTCTTGCGGGTCACACTTCCACCGATCTCCATGAAACACAGATTCTTGGAAATCTTTTATGTTTGATATTCCTGCGTTTGCCCTGCTATAGAAAAAAATGCTTATTGGTATTCATTTGGATTAGCAGTGTGTTTAAATCTGAAACATATGTAGCACCTTTACCCCCACCCTATGTGAGAATGGGTCGCTACCTGTATGTTTCCTAGTGCTGTGCATACCTGTTGGTAATACAGAAAGCTCTGAGTTGCTCCGCAATGGTGTGGGGATAATCAGGACAGGGTTTCATGGTACTTCATTCTCCGTTGGCAGCGCCTTCAGTCAGCGAGGATCCTGTATCTACAGGATGGTCCATGCTGACACTTCTTTTATTCCAAGGCAGTGAATCACACAAGCATATGGTTCAACAGATGTTTATTTCTTATTCCAGAACTTACAGTAGTCCCATTCTCTGGAAGGTTAATTTAAGGCTTGAGACCAATCTAAGCTCCCTTCTGGTGCTCCTCCTGTATCCCCTTGTGGGATATAGGGTATATATTATCACTCCAAAGGGGGAGGAAAGAGACACCCTGACTTCTGGGAGCGTGCCAGTATATACCCTGGGGGGTTGGGCTTGTAACCCTGCCCCATAACTGTGCAGGTCTGATACGGACAGGCATCACATCAACTGAATGTGACTCAGCCAGTATCCACCCCCATGTCCAAGATGATCAGGGAGCGCAATATCATGTAAAATAGAAAAACATATACAAATAGTGCAATATGTCTTGAACTGAAATTATGAAATCCAAACTTCATTCATCCAATGAATTTTATACTCACAGATTAATCTGTGTTAAGGTGTATGTAAAGCTATCTGTGTTGCAGTTTTCTCCCATACAGCAGCAGCAGTGATACTGTATGCAGCTTATGGAGGTGTCTTCACCGCTTGCAACAATTCAATACAAAAGAAGAACAAACATAGTGTAGACTGTACCGCAAACTTTTATCTGCAGTAAAATAGTGCAAAATCCACTCACATGGTTTCAAAGTATAATGCGCAGTTTGATCTATTATCTACGCCACCGACGAAGATCCCGAAGCGGTCTCTCTGATCGGTACACTGGAGCAGTCCCGTCTTTCGTCTCCCACACTTCCGGGTTCGCGGGAACTCTCGCGATGGCTCGGGATAGACGGGTTGTGCTGTGTGGAGCTTCCCTCTTAGTCATCCAACACGTTTCTCCTCATCTGAGGTTTCTTCAGGACTCCTGAATCACGGGGTTTTGCATGCTTGCCCAAGATCCTGTAGGTGGTGTCATCACTCCTGCATAGGAGACCTGGGACAGTATGCAGCTATAGTGCAGTAAAGATGAAAAGACCCAGCTGGTATTGGGGGTACATCTGCATCCTGACTGTTTTTTATCCCTTTAGAGTTCAGTGTCTCGGTCTCTGGGATGTGGGATCATCTAATGTTCACTGTAGCATAGTTTGAGTTGAGTACACTACTGCTGTATGTTTAAGTCTCATTAAAAAGCTTGCTACGTGTGTGGTATTCATTTCTATGTTGCAGAGGGGAAAAACAAGATTCTGGTTTTAACATATGGCATATACAAAAAATGTATGACATTGTATTCATTTGAATCATGCTTTCCTATTCAGTATATAACTTTGTTTTTAAGGGACCCATTATCGAAGCTAGTAATGGGGATAACATCTGCTTTCAACATTGGGATGGCCCATTGAAGTAGTTCCACATGGTGTATGTAGTACAAGTACTTATATAGTACTATTACTATGGTCAGTCACTATAAATGTTGTTTGATTTTAATACCCTTAATTTTATATTCATTAGTTGACCTTAAACTATTTTTTTAATTCACATATCATTCAGTGATTGAGTGCTGTGAAACTAGGTTTCTTGTTCTTTTGTATTCATTTTGGTGTATGTACAGCCAAGAAAATATTTTCATGCCTGCACGGCCCTATAAGGCCTCAATTCATTTGCATTACCTCATAGTAAGTGTTTGTTTGTTTGAGAGGGTGAACTCTGACATATGGGAGACGGCATGGTTTCCGTTATGTATGGGTTTAATAAGCACTTGTAATTTATTAATGTGCTCGAGAGAAATGAGTAATTGGAGTTATGCAACTCGGGGGAAAAAAGCAAGATCTTTATGGGAAACATCTCTCATTTAATAAGGGCTATTTTCTAAAGACTTCCTGGCTGCAAAAGATTTGCTTAAGATTTATCAAAGGAAAAAAAATCCCATTTGATATATGTAGTTCTTTTTTTTTGCATTGGTTTTATCGTAATTTTTGCAGCCGGGTAGACTCTGGTAAATAACCCCTATATGTTTTTCATTTACTCCATAACACTAACAAATTATGAGTTATTACTAACATAATATAGCCAACCTTCTAGCCAAAGAGCTATAACACACGTGTGGTTTTTTTTGTTTGTGATTGACTTTGGCGTTGAGTTAAACTTTATTATGCTTGATTGAGTCTATGAATAAACAGTTGTTCTAAGCATGGTACAGGACTGTAGAAAACAATTTAGTTTGATTTCTGGTGGACAGTGCCGGATTTGCTAAATGCGTGTTGTCTATTTTCCTTTTGGTTATCACGCTGTTCCATTTCACCTTCAGGATCTATTATTTATCTACAACAATTCTAAGCAGAGAAGGTCCGAGAGAATGGTTTGAATCTGCAACTATTGAGTGCTTTTATTGTAATCTGCTCGCAATCCATTAACAGTGCATTAACAATGTAAATATTTATTTTACATATACACACATGCAACATGTATATTAATATTTTTAATGCTTATTTGTGGTTTTTAGGCAAACCAGGAGAATTCGCGACACGGAGCAAGAAAAAGATCGCATGCTTCTTAAGAGCATCCTAAAAGTGTGGAAAGAAATAAAGTCCCTCCGTGACTTTCAGAAGTTTACAAACACGCCCATGAAGCTCTATTTGCGAAAGTATGTTGTGATGAGATTTATTTTGTTGACTTATTGTTGGGAAATGTAACTGTATGGCCTACACATGGATGGCAATAAAGCAAAGTGAGAAAATGTGATCATGAATGGTGGGTACAATGTTATTTAACTTTAAATAACACAAGTTGCCATATTTAACCAAAGGACACTTGCAAAGGATTTCCCATAATTCCAATAAACAATGGCTATTTAGTGTATTGAAATGCATATGCCACACAGTGAAACAGTTGTGTAGTAGATTGATGCGCGAGTTCTGATTTTAAGTATCCATTTCTCTTGTGCAAGATGGGCTTAAAGGCATTGTGTGCAATGAGTATTACTTTTGATTTTTTTGTATTGCTCTGTTCTATTTCTTGGATTAAGAATAAACCCTTCTGAGGACAATCACATGTCTGACAGGTCCACAACCTTTCCTTTCCCCATTGTCACTCAGCATACAAAGGTTCCACTGCAGCCACAGATACCGAGTAATGACATGCAAATGAGCACTCGCAGGATATAACTTTTTGGCTCTTATCCATTTTAACATGGATCCCCTTTAAACTGTCTGAGTAAGTTTCTGGCCATGTGCGTCTTTAACCCCGGCTGTGCTAAATCAGTGTAAACAGGAGGCATAAGCTTATGGAGATCCATGTTAAAATGGATAAGAAGCAAAGTGTGACACTGCGGGCTCCATTGCATGTCATTACCCAGAATCCCTGGCTGCAGTGGAAGCATTGTATGCTGTGTGACAATGGAGAAACGCAGGTTTGTGGGCCTGACTGAGACATGTTCATGGCCTCCATAAGTGTTTTTCTTTGCTGTATGGTGAAGGTATTTGTAACTTTTTTACACGCCATATCCTTTGTGTACCTATGATTTTAAAACAAATTTCTACATCTACATATCACTTACCCACCCCATGACCCTACATATGCAGAACATGTATGTTAAAGGACAGTAAAAATAAATGGCTTTAGTCTTGCATTTTTCAAAACAGAGGCTCTCCGTGCTCCTAGGAGTCTTACATTGTACAGGCAATACATACAGTAAAGTGCATATTTTGTCTGTGTGTTAAGGGAAGAAGTTAATAGGAAAGTTGATGAAGAAGAATTTGAAGTAGAAATTCAGGCCGAGATACATGAACTAATGGAAGAATATTTGGAAGACTATGAAAAGAATACAAAACAATACAAAATTGATCTTCAACAGTGGAAGGCATGGAAAAGGGCACAGGTATGCTTGTTTTTCCTGCAAATAACGTGTGTGTGTGTGTGTGTGTGTGTGTGTGTGTGTGTGTGTGTGTGGTGTTTTTTTATTTATTTTTTATTTTTTTAACTTGGAGGATATAATTAATTTGGTTTGGGGGAAACAAAGTTTGTTTAATGGTACATGTAACATTCAACACCTTTTACCTTGCCTCACCATGTTTAATACTAAAATATGTTTATGTACACTGCATAAGCCATATTTGCAGTGGAGTCCTTTTTGGAACACATTTAATCAAGATGGTATTCGACTGTGGCATATGTTCTATTTCAAGTCTAGAATATGATTAATGGTGGAGTACTGGCTGCAGTTCATTAGATTCCTGCCAATAGATCGGTATTTTAAGATGAAGAACAATTATGCAACAAACATTAGTCCATGTTATTTAATAAACTGTCAAGGACATGCTTTATTTCTGATGAGGTTGAATATATATCTATTTTCCTTGGTGTTACTAATGGGTGTGGTATAATTGACACTGAAAATAGAAGATGAAGAAGAAAAAGAAGAGTCTTGATCTTGAAAATGTAGAAGACATTCCTAATTTTGGAGAGGAACCCATCAAGCCCTCACCCCCTGCAATGATTAACGGAGAAGATGTTGAGCAACAAGTTCGGGCAAAAGCTGGTAACATCAGGAGGAGACCTGGAGAGCCTGTATTGATACCAGAGTTAAGCCCATCGGGAAGTGTGACTACTAATGATATGTGCCCAAGGTAAGTATGGGTTTTGAATGAATCCCAGTGGCAACTATAAAGTGGTATTCTAGATACAGTTGGTGACATTACCACCTTCGATGCTGAAGAAGTAGCTGGGTGGCAAGAACGCTGCCTTTGAAGCGGGTGAACTTGGTTTGAATCTCAGTGTCTGCTCTCCTGACCTTGGACAGTATATCTCAAGGGACATTACACTGAAGATGGTTTATATTTTTTCTTCAAACAGTCTTTGTATGATTCATACAATCTTAACTTTTTCACAGGGTTAAGATAAACAACCTCTTAAATGTGCGCCATAAACATACTATGTTAAAAATAAATAAATAAACAGTACATGATTAACATGTTCTCTATGGCTCTGCACACCGGGTTCCTCTCCACATGCTGCTATCCAATGACACATGCTGCCCAGACCGAGTAGACCTTTGTAGATCCTGGAACTCCAGTTTCGCTTATCGTCACCCTCACTAAAAACAGCCAGGGCTTTTTTTTCTCATAGAAATACATAATATTGGCAAACTTTCTAAATTATACAGGACACTTACAAGCTCATATTGAACCCTCAAAATAACCACAACATATATATATATGTGTGTATCACAGAGGAGTGCTACTGAGCATGGCAATATATATTTAAAACCAGAGACAGAACATGAAACATAGACAGACAGAGCTCAGTGCTACATCCAATGAAACTTATACACGGTACAGTGCCTAAATATATATATATATATATATATATATATATATATATATAAATATAGATATCTTTTGAATAAAATGGTCTTTTAGTTTAACGCTTTGGCCAAAGTGTTGTAAGCCCTTGAGCCCCTACACGGCAGACCACATCTCAAGGTTACACAACATTAATATAAATTCTTAATACCCTGTGCATTGCCAGGAAGAATGATTTTATAATAAATCTGTCAATTAGTTGTATAGTTCTAAGTCTTTGGCCAAAGAGTTAAACTTAAAAACCATTTTATTCAAAAGATATATATATATATATATATATATATATATATATACACACACACACACACACACACACACACACACACACACACACACACACACACACACACACACACACTGTACCGTGTATAAGTTTCATTGGATGTAGCACTGGGCTCTGTCTGTTTCATGTTCTGTCTGGTTTTAAAAACTTTCTAAATTGCCACCTTCTGAGTTCACTTTCCATTTAGTCGTGAAGCATATTGAACATGCATCTCGCAATATCAATGATCCAAACTATTTTGGCACGATTTGCTTTTGGGGTGGGTTTGCAGGAAACAATAGGAAGAAATAGTGAAGGATCAGACATAGTGATTACATATAGCATACATCAAATTTATTCTTTTCGCTTTTATCTTCAGAAACATTCTCTGCACTGAGATTTTCGTCAACTGCGTTAAATATCGGAGAGTTAATTAAAAAATATATTTCATTCTACAACAGGGAAAATCGGAAAAAGTTTGACGTCCTAACTTTTGGTACTTTGATACATATGGGCCTGGAAATCCGAACTCTGCAGAGTGGACTCATTCTTTCCTATATGCAATTTCTGATTTTGGTTGGGGTTAAATTCTTTGAACTAATGATTTGAAGGTCAAATCTATTATTTATGATTATATTTTTTTTATATACACTTCCAGAGTAGAAGTATTGAGACGTGGCGACATACCGAAGCATTCTATGTTCCTAAAGATACTTTTTAACAATAAAGAAGTTTCAAGAACTGTGACCAGTCGTTTGGGGTCCGACTTCAGAATTCACCTGGGACAAATTTTTAATTTGCAGATATTTAATTGGCCCGAGAGCATTAAGATGCAGGTACAGTACAAAGTGTAGAACAATGGAAATGTTATCGTGCAATAGAAGTTAATCCTTTTGGTAGCATATTGACCTGCAGTGAACAGCGAAATATTGTAGACGGCGTCCATCAGTAGTGTTTAAATGCAGCGTTTATACGAAGTTTGTTATTATGCAATGACTGGTTTATGTTTGAACACAAGTTTTAGTTGTACTTCTCCCTTTAAGCAAACTTTGATTAATTGGGCGATATGGCTCTTATGGCGCTCTTTTCTCTGACACGGAGCAATTGTTTTTCTTTCTGTACTATTGCTCCTCCAAGCAAGTCCTCCACTAACTACATTGAAACCACCCCAAAAAAAATTACTAAATGACACAACCGAAGTAAAATTGGCACAAGGCACCGTGAAAAAAATAACACACATTGAAAATTGTGCCATTTGCATCACTTGGAGATCTGCGATGCTTAATATACATGGTCTTTTAGTATGATGATGTTGAGAATTGTTTAAAACTTCCAATCTCCTGAAATTCCTCTTTGAGACAATACATTTGAATGTAGCAATGAGAGATTTTTCCAGTAGTTGGGGTTCCTCTATTCATTGTTGCATGGTGTTAGAAACAGGGTGTACTGCAATTATTTGGGTGCTTACAGAAAGGTGGGGGGGGGGGGGATTTCTCTCGCTCAGTGGGTCATTGAAGTGTGCTTGAAGCCGTACAGTATATGTCCCAGAAAGCGTAAGATACTTTGTGAGCTTGTGATACTGTTTACTGGATCAGCATATCAGTGGAACACGTTTGTCTTGTTCGTAAACCTTAGAGACTGCACGTCTGATGAAGAGACCTCACCGACACTGAAGCTTATGCACAAAACAACCTTGTATGACTGAAGTTGGTCCAATTAAAGGTTGAAATGATCTTTCTCTAGGCACAGTGTTGCATTTGAGCAGTGAAGTAGGGCGGTTACAAAATTGCAGGACTGCTCTTAACCTGGGAATGCAAAGGAAGACACTACTGTACAGTATATACAACTGAACAGTTCCTCTTTGACTGCAGAGTATTTTAAAGGGTTATTTAGAACTATGTCTTAAAACATTGCTGCTCCTGTTTGTGTTCAAAATGCAATACATTTGTAAACCTTGCCAGATAATCACCATTTCTTTTTCAGCTTTAATTCTTGTAACCTTTGCCTTTAAAACTGCCTGAAGTGTTTACAGAAACTTTTTTGAAGATATCCGTATATAACCTTCAGTGACTTTTTGTGTATATAACACAAGTTTTACCGCAGTCCCTTTTTTGTACAATATTTTCTTGCAGATATTTGAGACCGTTGGACATGGTGGCGTTACATTATTGGCAGAAGCATTTATTCCAATCCCGGAGACCACAGTGTTGACCGGAAGAGCCCCTGTTGAGGAAATCGAGTTCAGCAGCAACCAGCGAGTGATGTATGATCACGAAGGTGTTGGCAGCGGTACGTACTGTACATACAACAACCAATTGGTTGTACAGTCTACATGGATTGTTACTTTTGTTATACTATACTCTATGGTGAAAGATTCTTGAATTTTTCTACAATTTGAACGTTGGCCAATTCGATCTACTTGACAATTTTGTTAATCTGGTTTGGCGCAATATATTTATTGCATGTTAATTCATTTGGGCAATCCATTTGTCATATCTGTTGTATAGCTGTAAACCATCTTCCTAATTGTCAGTATTCAAAATCATTTGGTTCTCCTAATATCTTTTACTGTAGACGTTCCGTTTTCATTTGAGGCTGATGGCAGCAATAAGATGGTTTTAATGACGTCTGGGAAAGTGTCGTACTGCGTTTCTTGGGCTGTCGGAGAGAATGGCGTGCCTTTGGTCCCTCCCATGTCACAGCAAAATAGTGGCATTCCCAGGTACTGCACTGGCACCATTACTTTTGAGAAAGGTAACGGGCAAATCACACATTAATGGTATAGGATCAGTGTGATCATTGTCCGTCTTTAATATATTAAACCTTTTGATTCTCACGGAGCTTTTTATTTCCTTATAATTGTAAATTAATATGTTACGGTGTTTAGTAAGGTACCATTATGAATGTATGAAACTTTCCTTGAGTTTTTTACTCTCTTCCGGTAGTAACTTAAATGTTTAACATTCGCCAATTTTGGGCACTTTTCTCTTGCTGCTATTGTGTGGTCGATGCTTACCCCAGCTAATAGGTAATGTCTTTTTTGGAGTATTTGATATCGTTTCTGGACCTTGTTCTAAATCTTTCAAAAAAGTAAAAAAAAAAAAAAAAATCAAGATACGGTTTCTGTCACTTTTTTTTTTTTTTTATTGTATCCTGGGAAATAAAATTGAGTACATTCTGAGTTACAATTTTTTGGGGGGGTCTTTTTGTAGGTATTTTGACACATTACCCAATCCTATTAGTATGAAAATCCTAGATCATATTTTATGTTTCAAACATTGCTGGGATCTGGTTAGGGGAGCCATGTCACATACCAGATAAACCATTGGTAATTTTAGGGGGAAAAAACTTTCAATACCCTTTTTAATACAATTTTTGGTTTAGTAAATGTTTTTGCAAACAAAAAGTTTGGTGTGACAACATTTTTGACGTGACTAAACCAAGCACCCGCACAAGTTTTATTTTCTAAGTAGACAAACAAATGGTTCACTTTTAGCGGTTGTAAAAAAAAAAATTGTAGGAAATAATCCAAATATGTTTGTATTTTGGCAGCCCCACCCCAAACAGTTTATCCCTAAAAAAAGCGGTACCCTTAAAAGAAGGGGGAGACCATGTCCCTACCAATCAAAGGTAACAGTGTCTTTAATTCTGCAAAGACGTGCCCATGTATTCACCAATCCTTCAGCACTTGCAATGGTTAATGCAGTGATGAGGGTGGTCATTCCTGAGGGTCATAGATATGGGTTTACTGACGTAATCCCCATAAACAAATCACAGAGCAACATTATAATGGTTTTTAAGGTTACCCTAGAAATTATATCTTTGATTATTACATTGGGGTTCTCTACACGCCCAGTGCGTGTGTTCCCATGATGATGTGGTGGTCAGGGGAATAGTTGTTGGTGTCTGTGTGTAATACCGTATATAATATATTCCCCTCTGGTCCATTATGTTGTGATCTTCTGCGCCAACACTGCCATCAGTGACACCTATGGATTCTCTGTGATCTGTTCCGTTTAGTAAATCAGAAGTGAGTAATGTGTGAAGGTTGAACAGGAAATTTGCTCATCTTTAAAAATATGTCGCAAGACAAATATGGTAACCAACTGATGTATATTTTGTCATGTTTTTAACATGGCAGCTTTCATTATAAGAACTCCCTATTAATGGTTTAGTATACCAATATTACTGAAAATACGTTTGAATTATACATATTGCGAAAACATGGTTTCAGTATGTATATATGCATTTATATAGTGAGTGTGAGTGTATATATAATATATTCTTCAGCTTAATTTGATCCCGTTTCCTGTCTTAGGGCATTGAATAAAATTGATGCTATTGCGTCTATTGGAGCATCTGGCTTAACAGACATGAAGAAATTGGCGAAATGGGCAGCAGAATCAAAGCTTGATCCCAATGATCCCAACAATGCAGCTCTCATGCAGCTTATACGGGTAAGGCATAGTAAGGGGGTTTATCAAAGGCTTCTGGGTAAAACCAGGACCAGATTTATCAGAGTATATTTAAATAATGTGATCTCTATTTGTATTCCTCATAAAGAGAATACATCTAACAAAAGGCGAATTCCTGGAGGCCCCGCTTTTATACACAGACACACAGACACACAGACACACAGACACACAGACACACAGACACACAGACACACAGACACACAGACACACAGACACACAGACACACAGACACACAGACACACAGACACACAGACACACAGACACACAGACACACAGACACACGCCTACAGATGAGACCCGATCTAAGTTCCAGTCCCAACTCATTCGGTTATTGAAGTTGCCATCTATTCTGTGTCTGCCTGCAACCACTTGAGCGCCAGAGGCACCTGCTAAAGCACTAGGATTAATTAACATTTTGTAATTGGTATATTTGTTTTAACGAATGTGTTATATTTGATTACATCAAAAACATTTAGCATAATTTTATGTAATATAACTTTTGAATAGTAGTTATTTTGAAAACAATTTGTCATTCTGACTGGGTAAACACAATTGGGCCTGTTCCTTAAGCTGTGATATGTAATCTTTTTGTATGTGATTTGTGCTTGTTTCTTCTTTGGTATATTTATTTATTTAAAATATTTTACCAAGAAGTAATACATTGAGAGTTCCCTCTCGTTTTCAAGTACAGTATGTCCTGGGCGCGAGTTATGATGACAGATACATGGTTACAATACATGGGTACACCAGGTGAACAGGGTTATACATTATGAAGACATTGCAGTTAAAGATAAAATAAGTAATATCATTCCGTTAATGTCATGTCTATCATTCTGTTCCCATATTATACTGCGGTGGGGAATATGTGGGCACTTCTTATAAATAAACTATGGTGATAAAAGTTGCACACAAGGTATCTCGCACCTCCCATATGGAGGGAGAGATTCAAAAAGCTCCAAATAATATGCACTCTAAACACCTATGGATAAACAAATGCATATCCAAATGGGTGGAGCCTAGATACCTTGATAAGAAAATGGGAAGAAAGTAAACCCATAGAATGATGGATGATTTAGGAAATAAAATCAATGTAATTGTTTAATAGGAATAAAATAAACCGGGTATAGTAACGACAACCATTTTCTGCAGTCAGTGGCTGTACCTGCTGATCTATGGATAATGTCAGGAGCAACAACGAGTACCTCAGGGGGACAGGGGCCATTTTGTTTGCACATATTTGCCTCTCTGTTTAGTTGTTAAGCCCTTACTGCTTATCCAACCTGAGAAACTTTTTTTTTTTTATGCAGAAAATGTATGCAAAGATGTTAAACTCACGCAATGACATGTGTATGGGCTATTTATTAAGCTGTGTGTCTGTAGATCGCCCAGAAATTGGCTGTCGGTAAATCTCGCCACCCTGTGGTAGGGATAATAAAGCTGGAGCAGAGAAATGGCAGTTTAGGAGACGGCACATTTGCTTATTTAACGGTGTTTTTCTCCCTCTCTCAAAGCCTTATTTCACCTACCAGAGGAAGGTGAGACATCTAAGGCTTGTAATATGGTGCACGTGGCGCACACGTTTAGTGTCTATAGGGCAAGCAGTGACACGCGCAGCTAGGAGTCGTGGCTATGATGTCACAGCTTTAGGCCGCACTGTGATTGTCTCACAGCGTCGCGTGTCAACAGCGACAGAAAGTACCTGGGCGCACTCTCAAGCTACTGGTGATATAATAAAAATATTACCATAAGCAGAGGACCCTTGTGTGAATCACAATTATCGTGCACGCTTACAAGGTCCACTGTCCACTGCACGAACCCTATGGGGGACTTTTCCTTGTACCCCAAACAAATGACATAGAAAACAAAAGCGCAGTCAGAATGTCACTAGAATAAGGACTTGGAAAATTGGAGGTAGACTGGTTACTAATAGCCAGACTTACCTAGCACCACCTTAGTGCACAAGGGTTCTGCTGAACCACAGTCAATGCACTTAGGGTAGTGCAGCTTACTTAGGAATGGGTGGGTGAGAGAATATAAAATATATAGTTATGACATATATACTCACACGGGCTTGTGTGAGTACTGGTGCATCAGTAGGTTATTTATTCTGATATTTAGGCTGATATTGTCACCGCTCATTATCCCGTATGGTTCCTCCACGGGATACTGTCAGCGCGGGCACCCCCGATTTGGTTCCTTCCTTGCTTGGATGAAGGTCGGCGTCACAGTTAATCTCTTGGTGTGGATTCTTCTCACCTGATGTCAGTAGCAACTCACCCCAAGTTGTTTATAAACAGAGTGGACGTTGTGAGTATTAAAAAATGGATCTACTTACCAAGGGATCAGAGGGCAGACCAGCTAGTATTATAGCCAGACTACCTCACCACCTCCAATACAGCACAAGTGTTCAAGTAGAACCACAGTAAGTGCTCGTCTTGGGGTGGACCCTAAAGCAGAAAGACTTGGTTGGGGATAAAGAATATATATAATAAATACTCGCACTGGCCTGTGTGAGTACAGGCACATAGGACAATCCTTTTGCTTTGCTCATCAGCTGTGTATGGCCCCTTGTAATCCGGTCCCAGATATAAACTCTCCCCAGAGTGTATAACAAACACAGGTATAGATAAAGAATAACATTCCAAATTTAATAAAATATAACAAATAAAAAGTGACTTACACCTTTTATATATAAAAAAACAAAAACCTTGTTGGTTGTGTTAACGTTTGTCGGGCTCGTTCTGTCCAGGCGCACACTCCTTCCGCGTCCGGGCAGTGCTTGACACGCACAGGCTGGAACTCCTTCACTATGGTGGCCCCGGAAGTCCAAAAACTTCTGATGGGCGGAACGCGTTTCGCTTTGTGAAAAAGCTTCCTCAGGCTCTCAATGATGTAGCGTCCTATCTGGGTCTTAAATACCCTCTTGGCAGTCAGTTTAGCACATGATCCGCAGCGCCGGGCTGTCTGTAACCATGGTTATTAAACACAGAGTCCCGTGATTAGATGTGCTGTGTAGACCCAAATTGTAGAAAACCCTTCATTAGCCCTTTGTCCGCCCCGTAAACAAGAGCAATGTATTAGCAATACATTAGCAACATAGAAATTCATAATGTCACCTCAATAGCATTTATGCCTAATAAAAACATACGAGTCTTCCAACATACAATTTTTTTTAAATGCCTAGTGACCTAATCAAATGCATCAGAGCTAAAAAAAAAATGCATCAAAGCTAAAAAGGGGTCTTGTCCTATATAACAGTAGGGGCATCCAATACCTTCCCAACCCGTAATCATTCTGTTACTGCAGTTAAATAATACTACTCTTCATGAGTAATAATAAAACAGATATAAAACCTCCACCTCTATTGAAAAATTAATATTAGGCTTGGTGTATGGAGAATCTCCAATACTAGGCTCGTGGCGCCACCTAGTGTCATCAATAGGTATGGGAGAGCATTGCTACCCAGCCTATGGCCTTCTCCCATTAAATAATGGCAAATGACCTAAAACAGCTATCATACTGAATCCTAACAACCACTCTTTAGGTGGCATCCTTAGTAAAAATATTGAATATAAGACCTCTAAGGTATCATACATGATACAACAATAATAGCAAAAGAATCTTGGAATCAATTTGACCTCTTTGGTCTTACATTCAAATTAACACATTAAATACACATTAATATTGTAATTGCTCCCATACTACACTCACAGCCAGGGAGAATGATGCTCGCCTTTAGGGTAAAAAGGGGGGAGGGTTGGGTAAGGGGGAGGGGGGGTTGTGTGTGGTGGGTAAGGGTTGGAGTGGTTGATAGTACCAATGCAATTTCACACTAAAGCAACTGAAATATATCTAATATTGGACGATTGTGGTAACACCAGGTCACTATAAAGAAAGCAGAAATAGATTATTGGAAGGGCTGAGTGTCAATGGTGTATGTACACCATAAGCCTGTGGTTTTATATAAAGGCCCCCAGGTCAATATCCACGTCGAGACCTTGTGGAGTCATAGTCTTAAGCCTGTGTATCCAGTATGTTTCCATGCGGCTGAGTTTGATCACCCTAACGCCTCCTCTGATGTCTTGTGGGATGCATTCGATGCCTCGATACACTAGTCACTAGTGATATGACCCCTTTTTAGCTTTGATGCATTTGATTAGGTCACTAGGCATTTAAAAAAATGTTGTATTTTGGAAGACTCGTATGGTTTTATTAGGCATAAATGCTATTGAGGCGACATTATTATGAATTTTTATGTTTGCTTAATGCTAATACATTGCCCTTGTTAACGGGGCTGACAAGGGGCTAATAAAGGGTTTTCCCCTATTTGGGTCTACACAGCGCATCTAATCACGGGACTCTGTGTTTAATAACCATGGTTACTGACAGCCCGGTGCTGAGGATCATGTGCTAAACTGACTGCCAAGAGGGTATTTAAGACCCAGATAGGACGCTACATCATTGAGAGCCTGAGGAAGCTTTTTCACAAAGCGAAACGCGTTGCTCCGCCCATCAGAAGTTTTTTGGACCTCCGAGGCCACCGTAGAGAAGGTGGAGTTGTGTTCCAGTCTGTGTGTGTTGAGCACTGCCCGGACGCGGAAGGAGTGTGCGCCTGGACAGAAAGAGCCCCACGAACTTTACCACAGCCAATAAGGGGTTTTTTTAGGTGTAAGTGATTGATTTATTTGTTATATTTTATTACATTTGGAACTTTATTCTCTATTTCTACCTTTGTTTGTTAAACACTCTGGGGAGAGTTTATATCTGGGACTGGATTACAAGGGGCCATACACAGCTGAGGAGTGTATTCTTCACTTCAACATAAGCAAAGGATCGTCCTATGTGTCTGTACTCGCACAGGCCCGTGTGAGTATTTATTATATATATATTCTTTATCCCCAACCCGTCTTTCTGCTTTACGGTCCACCCCAAGTACAGCACTTACTGTGGTTCTACTTGAACACTTGTGCTGTATTGGAGGTGGTGAGGTAGTCTGGCTATAATACTAGCTGGTCTGCCCTCTGATCCCTTGGTAAGTAGATCCATTTTTTAATACTCCCAACGTCAACTCTCTGTTTATAAACAACTTGGGGTGAGTTGCTACTGACATCAGGTGAGAAGAATCCACACCAAGAGATTCACCGTGACGCCGACCTTCATCCAAGCCCGTGGAGGAACCTTACGGATAAGGGGTGGTGACAATATCAGCCTATCAGAAGATAACGAACCTACTGATGCACCAGTACTCACACAAGCCCGTGTGAGTATATGTGTCATAAATATATATTTTATATTCTCTCACACACACATTCCTAAGTAAGCTGCACTACCCTAAGTGCATTGACTGTGGATCAGCAGAACCCTTGTGCACTAAGGTGGTGCTAGGTAAGTCTGGCTATTAGTAACCAGTCTACCTCTAATTTCCCAAGTCCTTATTATAGTGACATTATTCTGACTGCGCTCCCCTTGTTTTTTTGTTTTCTAATGTACAGTGACAGTCAGATTTGTATTACGTGAAATTATGTGCCGTTTTCAGGTGGTTGTTTATATTTGCTACATTGGTGTATAACCAATTGGCCCCATTTGTATTATAACTTGGATGCTCAAGATGAGATGAAAGCCAGGTCAGCCATAACGTATCGATTTTTTAATAAATATTCTTAAAAGGGGGGGGTGGGGAAATACCTAATGCAAATGTCCTATTCTTTTTCTTACAGTGAATTGTGTTCTCTCCTTTTTTTAATTTATTTTAGATTGTAAGCAGTGGAGATGATAACTTTCCGGAGTTCTTCCGGCTTGAGCAGTTGCAAAAGGAGTTTGATTTTGTGTCAGATGGAGAAATGGGCAGATCAAAAAGGTTTAGACTTTTACAGCTTCGCAACCAGGAGGTAGCAGAGTTCCGTAATTATAAGCACATACCCATAAAGGATCGTGAAATCCATGAAAGCATCTTCCAGGTTGGTAAGAAGACTGTAGTGTGTGTATATATATTTAAACATAACGTGCTTGTGAAGGGCCGACTTGGTGTTTGGTGGGGCTCTGTGCAGTTGGAGTGGTGTGGCCTCTTGCCATCTCCAGAGCCGGAATCTGCTCCTCCTCCTATGTTGTGTTGTCATGGTGATGCGGCCTCACGTGATAGCAGGAGGAGATGCTGGCACTTGGAAGCCTCGTGAGCGCGTCCATGCGTGTGTCCATGCGTGTATACAGTATTTTCCCAACACATTTGAATAACATATTTGAAATGTGTTTTTTTTTTTCCCCCGTGAAGGAATATGAGATGAGATTGCGTGAACAAGATGTAAGCCGCTCAGAGAGTCATTTAGATGCCCACCGGGCCTTAGTTGCCAAGTATCTTCAGAAGGTGAGAATTGGTCGTAGTGATGCATATAATGTATGTACAGTATATTCCTTAATGCTATGCTGTGGGAAAATAAGATGGCCACACAAGTGCATAGGCCCATATGTACATACAGGTGCTACTCTGTTACATGTTTCACCCAATTGTAATGAATGGGCCATAAAGAGCCATGTTTACTGAGCAGTGCTACCCCATACAAAACTTTCCTGTGCTGGAAGACATCTTAAAACCCATAGCCCATGCACTAAATGTGTATCCTGATCAGGGGTGCAGCTAGTCACCGGTGGACCCTGGTGCAAGTAAGAAAAAGAGAAAATAGAAAGCCCCCCCCCCATCTCTTCCCAGGGCCCTACCTGTGGAGCAGTTCCTTGTGTGGTGATGGAGGAAACCCAAACTCCGGTGGGGCCTAACATCCGTGTTAGTACAACCTGAATGGGCTCCCACTGCCACCAGGAAAGGCCCTGCACCACAGGTAGGACCTGGAGAGAGGTTGTTGAGAGAGGAAGGGCCTTTAAATTGCCGAAATGTGACGGCTGCTAAAGGTGCATTCCGCAACAGCGTACCAGCACGGGGAGGATGGGCGCCGACTAAAGGTGGCGAGCCCTGGTGCAGCCGATCCGGCTGCCCATATGGTAGTTCTGACACTGATCTTATTTATCTGCTGGATGTGACAATACAAAATAAAATGTTCATTCTAGTTAGAGGGGATATTTATAGCAGCCAGTAAAAAGCGCACCTGGGGAGATGTGTCTTAGACAAGTTTATGCTTAAATATTTAATCTCATTTTCGTGCAGACACAGCCATTTTCACTTGGTTTGTTGGTTAAAAAATGCATTTACTATATATTGCACACCGCATTTCTTCTAATAATATTATGTAAGTATATAAATGTACTAAGCTCGAAATAACAAGTTTTCTGTGTTTGGCAAGGACTTCTTTTCTAGATGTTGGCATTCATTCTGTTTTGTGAACAGGTTAGAGAATCGGTGATAAATCGGTTCCTGGTAGCAAAACATCATTTTATTCTTTCCGACTTGGTTGTTGAAGAGGGGATTCCAAGCCTTGGGTAAGAACAATAGAACTAAATTGTAAATCGACATGCTTCCTTATCCAACTATTAGTAATCCTATATTATTAACCATAATCTCATAATCCTCTTTGGGTTTGACATTTTTCACAACTCCCTCTGTGCTGTGTAATGTGTTGGGTTTTTTTTTGTGTGTGTGTTTTTTTGGGGTGTTGGGATATTTGTACTTGCCTTAGTTAGTGGCTCGTGGTCTTCCTTTTCGTGGAACACTCGGTTGCTGGTAAATTAACATTAAATGTGCCTAAAGTGGCTAATGGAAAGTCGCAATGTCATGCTTTCTGTTGGTGACTGGTGGCCATACTTTTAGTCTTGTGCCATAACCTGTCCAGAATGTAAAGCTTAATTTACTGGCAACCAGAGGGTCCTCGTGACTCACCTGACCACCCCTTTTCCAGTTCAACTAAATTAAGAAAAAAACAGCGTTATAAATAAAAAACACATTGTTATAAAAAACACTTTGTGTTATAAAAAAAATTAACTTGTCATTATTGGTTTGAGTTTATGCTCAAATAATGTGTGTTTCTTATCAGTATTTTATCAGTTGAAACAGAAAGTTAAACGGAGCCACATCTATTTTTTTTTTTTGTATTGTAAATGTCATTTGTAAGAGCTAAATATCTGAGATTGTATATACATTTACCATGTGTGACATAACACAAGGCTTCGTACTGCCATACAAATTATTATTTTTATTTTAAAAGTTCTGTAACAAACAAAATAAATCCCCGCCCAGTAGAGATTACAATTTTATTTTTCTAGAGATGTATTTCCAAGTTGGACCGAATGTAACTCTCTTATTTTGGACAATTTCCCTTTGTTTTCATAGAAAGTGTGTGCATACATTGGTGGGAGAGAGAATAAATAGAGAAGGGCAGCAATACTCGCCCCACACGTCAGATTACTTGGTTTACAAACCTTTCCTGGAAATATTCACAAATTCACAAAAAATAGTCTAACATACTGTACAGATTTCTGTTCCCGCTGCCATGGAAAGTTGTGGGGGCTTAACACAGCGAGAAGTCCAATGTGTGATAGTCTTATTATTTCTTTTTTCCCCTCTGGGGAAAGGAAGTCGGTCTACATCTGTAGTTTTGGACCTGTGTACTGGCTCGTTAACATAAAGCAAACACCACCAATGTATGACCTGGCACATACTAATACAAGGTATTCATGTAAAGGAGAAAAAAGAACAATAAATGTTCCTCCAGTTGGAAAGTCGAGGGTCCTACACCATTCAATAAAAGAAATTAACCAAATTACCTTATACAAACTAGGCGCTCATAAACAAATATATTTATTGCAGCAATTTAAAGGTCCATAATTGCGGCATTTCAGTCCTAAATGTAGACAGTCATCAGGGCTTTTGTACAGTTGTGTTTTTGAGCACTGATGAAGGTCCAAATTTAGGACTGAAACGTCTGCATTATGGACTTTTAAATAGATTTTTTTTGGAGTGCCGGTTTTGCATGTGGCACTTTCATTAACAAGGGACGCCGAAATAATGGTAGCATGAAACTTAGGCCGCATTTTATAGTTGCCACGGTGCAGGTTTCGTGCGAGCGACAGGCGTGCGTGATGTCACGTGCTCCAAGGTCCGCGGTTCACCGTCATTGGCTGAACCGCGCACGTAACCCATCCGTCACGCAACAAAGACAAAATTCTTTGTCTTCTTGAATCGCGCAATTCGCTTCATCACACACACGGTCGCGCACTCTCTGTGCGGCCTCCTAGAAAAGAGGTCAGTTGTGTGCGCCGTGTGTGTGTACACACGCGCTGTCTCTGACACTAATCGCGCCCTTAGTCTAAAGGGGACTGTCCCCTCACAAAGATACACAGTAGCTGGTGCAAAATAAATACAATTTGGTGTAATCTGCTTCTTTAAAAATTAAATTACCATGAAAGTAACATTTTACTTGGCTAACATAAAATGTAATGTTTTCCTTTTAGTCCGCTGAATTAATGCGTAGCCACTTATTATTATGTTTATAAACCTAACATTAGACAGATTAAGCCTTTTCAAAACAAAAAGAAACATACTTAAGAATGGACAAACCGCCTCTTTAAATATATTGGATAAGGATTGTGAAAATGTAAAAGCGTTTACCACGGAAATGTTAAGGGTTTTTATTTTTTTTTATTTTAAGAAATTGTGTAAAAATACTTTTAATAACTCTTGTTTCTGATGTGTTAATCGGCTAAATGTAATCTATTTAAACATGCCTCTGTCCTTGGTTCACTTTTGTCCTGGGAGGGACTAACAATATAAACAAGTGTGTTTCCCAACTCCAGTCCTCGGGGAACCCCAACAGGTCAGGTCTTAAGGATATCCCTGCTCCAGCACAGGTGGGTCAATCAGCGGCTCAGTCATTTTGACTAAGCCACCTGTGCTGGAGCAGGGATATCCTTAAGACCTGACCTGTTGGGGTTCCCCGAGGACTGGAGTTGGGAAACACTGGTCTATTCTATTTAGAGAGAGGTAGTGTAGGGTACATATTTAAAGACCATACAAGGATGCTCTACTATATTCTGTTTTGCACTATTCAATGCAACCAATATTACTACTTGTGAGTTACTTTTGTTATGGGCAGTTCAGTTACCAACCAGAGTAACCATCTGCCTTGTGTGAGCTGCTCTCTCAGCTGGTTATATATTTTTAATTGTAGCTACTTTTTTATCCCGTTTCATAGTTACCCCTTGTAGCAAAATCCAGATATTATATACATCAAGCAACTAACCCAATTGGGATTTGTAAGGTTTAATTACTGCTATGGCTCCCACAGCAGTCTACAGTAGAACCTTCCTTCCTTCCTTTTTAGTATGAATTTAGACTTTCATTATATACTTTGTGTGAGGATCACATATAAAGTGGTGCGTGTGTATGTGCGTGCTAGTCTCTTGTGGTTAGTAGTATTAAAAGTTACATTTTGAGTTTCTTCATGTTATAATATTTGGAGTTCTTGGTGTTGCACAAAGTCGTTTTTGTTCTTCGTCTGATTTATTAATTTTACTTTATTTTTATTTTTTTTCTCTCTGCCCCATTTTGTTTATACTAATTATGTGCGTATTCATTTTTACACATGAAGCACATACGTTTTACGGTTACCTGGTGTCAAGTATTGAGCTGGACAGCCCTGTATTTGGATGCTCTGTCCAGTACAAAATGAGAGCTGATACTGGACATGTACTGTATGTGTGTCCGGTATTGCCTCTCTGGACATGTATGTGTATACCGGTATTATTTCTCTGGACGTGTATGTGTATACCGGTATTATTTCTCTGGACGTGTATGTGTATACCGGTATTATTTCTCTGGACGTGTATGTGTATACTGGTATTAACTCTCTAGACATAGTGACCTGACTGGCTTGGGGGGCCGTGGGATTTTCCCAAGCAGAGAGAGAGCAGGGCTGCTGCTAGGGGGCTGGGCAGCTTCGTCCATCCTGATTGGCTGCTGATGGGTAATGGAGCCAATCAGGAAGAGGTGTCAGGAGCCTGGGGTTGAGGCCAAGGAGGTGTGTGTGTGTGCGTGCGTGCGTGCGCATCGCAACTTTCACTATTGTGTCCAGTATTTTTGGAGAAGCCACCTGGCAACCCTACAAGTAACATGTTTTTTAGGATGATTAAATGTTTCCAAGAAAGCCAATTGAGTTAAATCATGTATTTTTTTTTTTTTTTTTGTAATTATGGAATGTGCCAAATACTTCACATTGTGTTTCTTCTAACTCTGATTAATAAAATAAATTTATTTACCAAGTGGTGCTATGCTATAAAACCCTTTTCAGGCCCTTCCACCTGAGTGGAAGCTGGAATGTGTATTATGGGATAACACCGTTTTTGTGTGTGTGTGTGTGTGTTTACAGAATTGGAAAAGTCCATTCCTGTTCCATGTTTGTAGCATTACATGCTATGCCATTAACACTATAGCTGCTTACTTACTGTTTTTATTCATTGATATTTATACTCTTCTTCTGCTTTGCCTTGTCTACTAAGTTCTGGTGGCTCTGGGTATGTCATTGCTGATTATTATGGTTCTGCTTTTCATTTGATGCAGTGGCAATAAACCAAGAGTTTTTACTGACTGCCATAAAGTTTAACATGAGCGCGCCAGCTCGTCACATACTAAATCATGGAACATTGACCAAACTGTTGCTTTCCAACATAAGACACTCGGGGTCTAATCCAAAACTTGCCTCTTGGTTATTGCCTTTGTATTTCATATACATATAAACAAATCCCTCTCCATAAAGTTGAAATATTAATCATGTTGTTCAGCAAGTGCAGTGATGATGATTTAGGCCACCGAAAAGGGCAGGTTAATCTGCTGGATATTTGATTAGTAGGTTTAAAATAGTGTGTTGCAAGCTTTACAGTCAGTCCTGAGGTGCTGCCCCAAACTACAACCCGGTTTGGTATATACCATACAGTATGTTACTTGAATGAGACAAAGAAATTCAAATAAGTCTTTGCGTTTTGATTTTCTTTTCTTTTTACATTAATGTACTTGCAAACAAATATCCTGAATTGGCTATGTGAAATAAGGAAACAAATATAACAATATATATTTATAAAAGAGCCATCTTTGAGCTTTTTCCAAGCTGCTATTTCACACACTCCTCATTACTACATGATAGATTTTAGATGTAGTAATACTGTATTCTCTGTAGACTGTACTTGCGCTTGTAACAAGTTGTAGAAAAGTTTGTACTCCCAGAATTTATAGTGTGAGGTAGATCTCCCTGTATAGGTGTTACTGTACATGAATAAGTGTTACTTTGGTGCAACACAAATACACCGTTCTAAGTGAGACCACTACAAACAAGCACAGACATACAAATACTATCTCTGAAAGTATGTCCTCATCCTGTCGATTTTAATTTCCTTTCTACCTTTACTGTGAAGGTGGAGTCCCACATTTTGCTATAGATCATTGTTCAGTTCTTCATCACCACTCCAACATTTTTTTTTTATTCTCCATTGTTTTCCACTTTATGGCAGGGCTATTGTTTCCTCTAGCTGTTCTAGCACCAGTTGTAAAGATATATGTAGTCCTCATTGAAGTTTTATGGAAATCGTATTGGAAATGAGGTCTGATGTGAGCTAGAGGGTATTTTGAGCAGTGCCCTAAAACTAGACTTCAAAGAGATCTGGAATGAGGTTTCATTTGACATTAAGATGGAAGATTTATATTGTATGTAACCAACATAACAATATAATTAGCTAATAACCATAACTCCAATTTTGGACCAATGCTTCTATTATGTACACAGTGCTTTTTCTCTGTAAAATGTTTGTTTCATGGCGAATACGTTCTGTAATATACAGTAACCTCTAGGAAGAACATTGTGCTATCACATCGAATAACCAAAAAAATTAAACCATTTTCCCAGGCATTTCAGGAAAACTTCACTGAGGACTATAGTGTAGTTAAAATATCTAGTATAGTTGTGTTGGTAAAATAACATTTTGAAGCAAGAGCGCACACTCCTCTCTACTAACACAGGTATTACTTTAATATGTCAGAGTTCTAGGAATGGACCTCTTCAAACTGGCTGAATCAAAGCGACCCCTGAAGCCGAGGCGGAAAGAGCGGAAAAAGGTTACGGCACAGAATTTGTCTAATGGAGACATTAAAGTGCTGGTAAACGTCATTCGAGCTTATGACATTCCTGTTAGAAAACCAGCAGCCAGGTAAGTGTCCCAAACTGATGTCAGCAAGTTCCTGTGTGATTAAATAAAACGGGATTGCAGGTTTCATCATAAAGTTATCCCCAGATATGATATAATATTCGTTGCATGTTTTTGTCGTGCAAGCTTAATTTAATGTGAACATTCAAACATAACGCACAGTACAGTAAAGATCGCCATGTACTGAAACGTTGATGCAATAAAGTATATTTCTTTACACAAGAACATGAGCATGCTGTGCTTTAAGCCCTCCTACATGAATCTGGTATAAAGGGCCTCTCATTTGGCTCACTTGCAAGATAGGTCATTTTTTCGGGGAGGAACTGTTCTAAAACTATGAACCTGTAGCGCCAGAAGAGATCACCAGCATTATTTTGACAATAAAATCTACTCCTACGCCCTACTCTCGTCTGTCTTCTATCAGTCCATCTTTCTCCTTGTGAACTGGCAGAACCAGCTTACCAATAAAGGTCACAACCGTATGTGTAGAGTTGCTATGCGTGTGCCTTTTGCACTTTTCTACTTTTAGCCCGTGCAGTTTCTAAATGGAAATGGAACTGTTTTGCATTGTAACAGCTCTAATGACAATACTTGTAGTAATGAGTATTTTTGGCTCATTAGTAATGAGTTGATTTGAAAAAAAAAATTCCTTTTTTTAGCAAACCAGCGCAAGCCTCCAGGTCCGCACGATCCGTTAATGAAATGTTTACAACATCCGCATCGCCTCAAGACCAGACGCAGACTCCTGAGTGGGCCATTAACCAGGTGTGAGGTTGAGAGCTCGAAACTAGACGTTGTTATATTATGTGTGGTTTTTATTACATGGAAAAACTGTGTACTAGCTGAAGTTTAATTACAGGAACAGTGTGAGAGATGCACATGTCGGTCATTTGTGGTCAGATAATACGATGCAATTCAAACTGACAGATTTTTGAAGGAGTAACATTAGACTAGGAATGTTTCATAGTACGACATTACCCTTTCCACAGGTTCATTTATGACCTGAAATAATTCCTAATGTAAATCTAGTGACAGAGAGGAGACCAAATGCTCAGTCTGCAATAACATAAGACCTCACCAATACTAGCATACTACTTTTTTCTCATTGTTCCCAGATGCTGCTAGAACTCCCCTCCATTTACCTTTGTCGCTTAACTGTTCCATTGCATACAGTACATTATAAAAATGATTTTTATTTTAATCCCACCAGGTATTAGTCCGACCTTTTGTAGAAGTGTCTTTCCAGCGTACGGTATGTCAGACCTCGACAGCAGATGGACCAAACCCAAACTGGAATGAAGAACTTGAGCTGCCGTTTAGGTAGGAGTAAGATATGCATATACACTTCCTATTGTAAATGCAACAACTTGGATACAATGTATGAATAATGACTTGGATGCACTTGAATGTTATAGAAGGGAACCTCCAGTTTTTTAACATGTTCTGAGATTTGTAGTCAAATTGCAAACAAAGGGAAATAGTTTATGAATAATACAGTATTTTTATTCCATTTTTATAAATTATTATTACCTTTCAACAATACTCATGAGTCTTTATTTTCGTCACGTATAGAGGGTGCTAAATTGCATCACTCTGCCATTTGTGATGCGTTACAGGCCCCGTCAGCACTACATAGGTTCTCATGTGAGCAGTGGCTGTAATTGTTGTATTACTCCATGTCTATATTATATTAAATTGGTAATAAAGACATGACTTTCTGAATGCATAACGTTTTTTAGTTACCTGTATCTCAAACTTATCCACATAGTGAAAAAAAAATACTAATTTTGTAATAGGCGCTGTTTTAGTTTGGTGGAATAGAAATTGATCAACTGATACATTTTCCTTTCCAAGAATTCTAGTAATAAACAGATTTGACTTCTGCCTGAGCATTCCAGTAGTACTGTGCTTGTTTTAGATGGCAGTATCTATTAATGTTAAATAAATCAAATCTATTGTTTTTATATTGTTCTAACATTTGTTCTAACAGTTGTGAACATTTGTTAACGAAAAATAGTCATTACAATTGAATAATTACATTGTTCAGTGCATTCCAATATACAAGTTAAAAAAAAAAGTTTTAAAAAAAAGTAGGGGGCGGTGATAATATATAATGGATGTCTCACCTAAAGGTTAAACCTAGGTACAAGAAATACCTGAACAAAACAGTTTACCGTACAAATGTTAGAGTGGGTTTTTTTTCACCGTAAGAGGAGTATTGCCTGAATCTTTGAGTACAGTATTATATTGCGATGTTCCAATAAAACTGTTGCATAGTTTGTTGCACATTTGTTTCTGCATAATAAACCTTGTTCAATCCTATCCTGGTAGAGCTCCCAACGGTGACTACAGCACAGCCAGCTTGCAGTCCGTAAAGGATGACGTGTTTATCAATGTCTTTGATGAAGTTACCTATGATATTTTAGAAGTACGTGGTGTTTATTTATTTATTTATTTTTTTGGTGTATAACCGTTCTCTACACTTTTCATACACAGTACCAGTTTAAAATATTTATTCTAATGTTGCACAGAATTAAACCTTTTCTTTTTATTTATTTTTTACTACTACATATACTTATGCAACATCTTTGAGGGAAAGCTAATAAATACTTGTTGGAAAAAGACAAGTTGAGAACTCACCCAATTCATCCATACTGTCCAGACAGGCTAGGAATACCACAATGCTAGCACTGTTTGTAATTAAAACAAAATAATTGTTACAAAACTGAATTGTTATGTGAGAAGGAGCAGCTCGGTGACTAAAGACACTGACTGGCACTGAGTTTGAAGAAGGGGAGCCTGGTTCAATTCCCGGTGTCGGCTCCTTGTGACCTTGGGCAAGTCACTTTATCTCCCTGTGCCTCAGGCGCCAAAAAAATAGATTGTAAGCTCCACGGGGCCTGCAAAAAATAATAATTTTAACCATAATTGTAAACATGTTTTCATACAGCATGTAACGATCATTTGCTGTGCCAGAAGGCCCCAAAATATTGTAATTCTTAAATATAACCATGGACATGATCAAATGTGTATATAATCATGCCAACGTTAACATGTTCACAGGTGAAGAATTCTTGATGAAGCAAATAATGTTTAGTAAAATAATAGTCTAAAAGGTGCACTTCTTTAACCGAAGCTGTGCTGAAAAAGCTGTCTAATACGACAGGTCTAAGCTTATAGCGGTCCATATTTAAAATGGATAAGAAGCAAAAAGTGACTCGCTGTGAGTGCTCATTTGCATGTCATTACCCAGAATCCCTGGCTGCAGTGGAAGCATTTTGCACTGCTTGATTATGGGGAAAGACAGGTTTATGGACCCGTCGGACATGTTAATGTGTTCAGAAGTAGTATTTGTATTTGATGCACACTACAGTACAGGATTTGGTCACTTTTTTACTCTCCATAAATAACTGTAACTGGTGAGTAAAATAATGTTTTTTCCAGGTTAATATACATGTTTTCCACGCTAGAACCGGTTGGACGGTGTTGGTGATTAACATGAAACATAAATCATTTTAAAGATAATTATTTTTCTTATTGCCAGGAAAAAGTATATGAAAAGTGAAGATAAATCTCCTTTACACCACGCACACCCACCACGCATGCACACCCACCACGCACGCACACCCACCACGCACGCACACCCACCACGCACGCACACCCACCACGCACGCACACCCACCACGCACGCACGCACGCACACCCACCACGCACACACGCCCACCACGCACGCACACCCACCACGCACACCCACACTTTTGTTGTGAAGATACTTGAAGGAGAATTACCTTAAAAATCCTGTTTTTGTGGGGGGTTTTTTTGTTTTAATCAGTTGTGTAGTATTGGATAAACTGTACTGAATTTTTTCCCCACTCTTTATGCGCTCTTTAATTAATGTTAATGTATTCAGCTTCCTTTGGGTTGTTATAGCAACTATTTAGAAAAGCACAGCACGTACTCTTTATTTTTAATTTTATTTTTATTTTTTAATGGCAGCCATATTGGGTGCCCGGGGGAAGCAGGATCTCACGGGACAATGGGTCGATTTGGCAGCTTAGATAATTACATAGCCTTAAAGGCAACTGTTGAATTTATTAAAACAAAACAATGGGAAGAGGCAACGTCCCTTATAGCTGCTGTAATTAAGGCCACACCTAAAAATGTTGTTTGAATTTGATAAAATCTCAACAGTAGATCTTGGTTTACGACAGAGAATACGAGAAAATTAGGTACTTATCAGATATTATTCTAGTTTCATCGGAGTATTGATTTTAGGTTGAGCGTTGAACTCTACCAGATATACACGTTCCACTTTGGGACCAATCATACTGTGGAGACGTTACTCTGGCGCATACAATTTATCTCCTCTTCTGAATCTATACTTTATCAATACTCCATAGGATGACCGGGAGAGAGGAAGTGGAATCCATACGCGAGTAGAGAGACACTGGCTGGGATCTGTACGAATTCCATTTACTACCATCTACTTTCAGGCACGGGTATGTCATGGTGGCCCATTACGACACACTTATTAATAACCTTCATCTAAAAGCACTCTGCATGGATTCTTAAATCGGCCAAACATTGGGATGAACATGAACACCTTGGCTGCCGGAAGGGTCCGCGATGTAATGTTTGCTAAGGTTTCTCTGCACATGAAGCTCAGGAGAGGCCCCAGATTTACAAGCATTTGCTTTTTCAGTTACTATTTTTATACATGTACATATTTAAAGTAACAATGTAATTTCTATTCTTTCCCTTTTTTAATTTTTTGCTATGTATATTTGTATCGGTAAAGTACTGCAAATGGTCCAGTTTCTTAAACCTTCTTATGGATTGCCCTTTAAATGTGCTTGCTATAATAGTTAGTGCTGCGGGTTTATTTTATTATTTTTTCCACAATGGTCTTTTTACCATTATTAATTCCTATTCTTCAGATTGATGGGACTTTTCGGATAGAAACTCCCCCGGTACTCCTGGGCTACAGTAAGCAGCGTAATGTGGGCAATGAAGGTGGATATGATGCAGTTCGAAGTCTAAGCCAAGGCTCGTTCTTAACACTTTTTATCACCATTGAACCTCAGCTTGTACCCGGAGAATCCGTCAGAGAAAAGGTACATTAGTCCATTGTTGTATGTGTATTGTATTTTGTGTAACACACAATTGATTTAAGATGTACAATATTCACTCATTTAATATATTACAAGTTTTAGGGAAGGCATTCCTAGTCTTTCTAAACACCCCCAAAAAAGCATTTGTTTTGCCATGGAGTCCCCATTTTGCATGCAATGCACTAAAAAAAGATATTCAAGATTTGCTGTCCCATTTAAAAGAATATTGATTATTTGGAAGAATATGTACCGTATATTCATTGGGTTATTGATGCAGGGAACGCTACCATTCACCCCTTCCTATAACTTTCTGCCCCTTCTATCTGTCACTATGGGCCCCCTTTGTAAATCTCTTGGTCCCCTTAGGTTGGGGAAACACTGATTTTAAGGGTTTTCATCCTAAACATTAGTATTGTTGCAAAACAAGGTAAATATAATGCTACAATACCATACTTTTAAAAAGTACATTCACTTGTAGGACCAAAATAACCCAATGGTAGTGATGTATTTAGATAATTAAATCTAGGTGAATTACACTTTTATTTAAAGATTCAGACGCCTATATCTATTTTTAAATAATAATTTTGACGTTTGTGTATAAACATAAGCTGAGGAGTGTGAAGGGTTTGGGTTGTTCCAGCTAATCAGTGTGTTGAACAGACATTGATGGCTACAGCAAAGCAATGATCCTCTAATCCCAGGCACACTGTTAAATGTAGTGATATACATTGATTTGCACAGGTACATTCCCACATGAATAGTCGTACACACAAACCCACGTATTGTTGTATATACTTGTGTAGCAGGGATCCCCCTTCTTACCTCCTGGGGGGGGGGAGAAGAGGAGGAGATCAGCTCCATTGCTCAAGAGAAGCAGCAAAGTTGCGGCGGTCATGTTGTGGTTGGCGCAGCCACTCAGCCTATTGTGATGTGTGGTGTGGTGGCCATCTTGGGGCTGGCGCCGCCAGGAGGAGAGGTTCTAAGAAGCAGGAGTTCCTCCTCGGGATAGAGGATCGTTAGTGGCAGTTGATCCAGAGCCTGCTGGAGTGAGGTAGTGTCCGGGGAGCTAGCAAGCTCATGGACCAGGCCAAGGACATACACCTGTAGGCCCCAGGCAGTCCCCTCACTGTAGTGGAGTGTGCAGGGCTGGCCATATCATATGGGATCTCCCTGTAGTGAGGGATCGCAGCCGAGGTGTTATTCAGTAGCAGCAGCCTCGTGCAGCATCCGGGTGTGAGGCGTGAGGGGCTGCTGTCGGAGACCCCGCTCCGTGGGACCCAGTCACTGACCGCAGCTTGTCTGGAGTACTCCCTGGTTAGGCCGCAACCAGGAAGGTACCTGTGCACCAACGCAAGGGGGAGGGTAGTGCTGCCCTCATACACACATTGGGAAGGGCTGCTTGCTGGACACCAGGGTATAGGTGCCCAAGCACCAGGGCATTTCTATTGTTATTATTGTTATTGTATATAGTGACTGTGGGTAATATTTGGGCCTACTGTGGGACCACAGAAGTAAAGGAGTTATTATGTAATCCTGTTGTGTTGTATTATTGGGGTATACCATAAATGTATACGTGTTCCTATGAGGAGCCATCCCGCTTCCATAGGTGGAAGCGCTGCACCAGAGAGAGAGAACACACCGTCACCCCAGGCTCCCCATGAGCTTCTCAGGCCTTCTGTAAGTCAACAGTAGCACCTGTACTGTAATTACCGTTATTTCCCATAGAGATAGTGAATGGGTGTGACACAAGTATACTGTTAGAAATTTTTAAAAGACGTATTTTATCTGTGTAGTTGGCTCACTTAGGTTCAATCACCCTAAAAGTAAATTATTTTATTTATTTGTAGCCCTTTTCCCCGTGTCGAAGGGAACTACGTGTGCTGGATACCTGTCTGGTGTACAGGAGGCCTGATCCTCGGCAACTGGGAGCCTGGGTGATTTCATTGTCTCTGACAGCGCCTACACCTGGGAGGGATCCTAGCACAGCTGGATAACCCCTCACAAGACCCAATAAAATCAGCAATAAGTATACACACACTGGTATAGTAAAATTATCTTTAATGACACGCATAAAGCATCATATAACCACGGTTATAACACAATGCAATACCCACACCACAGTAACACCACCCTGGTGGATCCCCCCCAAAGTACTGAGGGATCCCTGGGCACCTAACCACCCGGTGTCCGCAAAACCAAGCCCACCCAAAGTGTGTGGAGTAGCGCTACCCACTGTGTATGTGGCCCTTGGTGCACGTTGGTAACTTCCTGATCTCCGTCCAGACCAGGTTATATGAAAGATGGGAACCGCAGGCCGCATCATGATCCCACGACGCTGTCTACCGGATACTCTCTCTCCGCTGGATGTGTCCGCCTCTTGTGGGAGCTCCAACGGGAGGGTGTCACTTATTAAAGTCTATGATAATGTGCCTATGGTCTGGTCCCAGACCACAGGATGCACGCACCGCGTGGTGTCCGTCACCGGTGCAATTACACTTGGCAGCTACTAGGGAAGCGTCCCTATCTTGGGGCCTTCCCTGCAGCAACCACAAGCTATGGTGGTCGGGCCTAGTTGGGACTATGCAGCAATCTAGCCTAGTCCAGGGGAGCACTTCTCCCTGGACACTACCTGCTCCGTTGGGGTCCCTCCTCCGACTGGCACGCGGTCCCTAGTGCGCCAAATTTAACAATCTCCTTCTCAGGATTCCTACAGCCCTATTGGATGCGGTCTGCCATGTGGTGAGCATGTTACTAATCAACTCCCTCATCTTTCTGCATGTGGTGAGCAGCCCCTGGGGCTGCTGGGAACTGTAGTCCCTTGCGGAGTCTGGTAATGGCCACCGCAACTCCTAACTATATGCGCATGCGCGAGGATCGCACTACGCATGCGCACAAAGATGGCCGCCGCCAGTACTCCGCAACACCGGAGGGGCTCCCTGCTCCCAGCTGGGTCCGTCCGCAGCTCCGGCGGCACCCAGAAAATCCGATAGCTCCCCCGCCCGCTGCAGAGGTAAGCGGGGAGCTCGGCTACATATTTATAAAATGTTTTACCAGGAAGTAATACATTGAGTTACCTCTCATTTTCAAGTATGTCCTGGGCATCGAGTTAAGATGACAAATACATTGTTACATTAAGTGAACGGTGTATACATGATATACAAGACATTGCATGCGCAGTTAAAGATAATATAAATTATAGGCGCATGTAACAGTTACAGACCAGGTTTAAAATGTGAGACCGCTTTAGTTTTGAAAGAACTTAGTTTTGTGGCGGCTGTGAGAGTCTTCGGTAGGTTGTTCCAGTTGTGGGGTGCACGGTAAGAGGAGGAGCGTCCGGATACTTTACTGAACCTTGGGACCATGAACAGTCTTTTGGAGTCAGATCTCAGATAAGTGCTGCATGTGGTGGGGGTGAGGAGCTTGTTCAGATAGACGGGTAGCTTGCCCAGAAAGTATTTGAAGGCAAGACAAGAAAGATGAACTTTGCGCCCAGACTCAAGTGATGACCAATCTAGTTATTTGAGCATTTTGCAGTGATGTGTGTTGTAGTTGCATTGGAGATCAAAATGGCATATTGAGTTGTAGAGGGTTTAAAGTTTGCCAGGGTGAGTTTGTAGTGCCGAGCCATAAACTATGTTCCCTTAGCTTAGCCTATAATTGGCAACAGCATCTGCTGTGCGATGCACTTTCTGACCAGCAGGCTTAGGCTAAGGTCCCGTTGCACGCGTCCGCACGGCTGGCTTGCTTGCCGGCGGCGCGTGCAACTCGCTGTACCGCGATCTGCGGTCTACAGGATACTTTTCTCGGAGCGGGGGGGCGTGGCCAAACGGGTCGGGGGGGGGGCGCGGCCATGACGTGAGGGGGCGCGGCCATGACGTGAGGGGCCGGAGCGGGAGGTGGGCGGGAGTGGGAGGATTGACAGGGAGGGGGGGCGTGGCTTGAGCGGAGGGACCCGCTACTCTTCCCCCCCCTCCCTGCACGGGCTGCCACGGGCTGCAGGTAAGTAAAAAAAACACACACACGCAGGCACTCATACATACATACATACATACACACACACACACACACACACACACAGACAGAGACAGGCACGCACGCACTCATACACACACAGACACAGACAGAGACAGGCACGCACACAGACAGGCACACACATACACACACACACACATACACACACACACACACACACACACACAGGCAGGCACTCACGCTGCTTTCACTCCACACTTCTCCCCGCTCCCCGAAGCCTCTCCTCCTCCCGCAGCCTCCCCTCCCCATTGGCTCACAGCCACACCACGTGACGCGTCAACGCTAGGAAACACCATTCTGTTGTGTCTCCTAGCGGCTGACGCGCCACAGCGTGTAGTCAGCTGTGCAGCCAGTGGGGACCGGGACCGGCTCGTATGGATTCCCCTGCTGGTGGGGAACTCGCTACATTGCCGCCCGCGCCAACGAGCGCAGCGGGTCCCAGGCCTTAGGGAGGATTTGTTCCTACAGTATATACTGTAGTACACCTAGTTTGACAGGTTTTGGGTATCAATGTGCAACCCAAATGTTAAATGGGAGTCAAACCATATGCCTAAATATTTGAAACTAGAAACAGGAGCTAGGATAGTATTAAATGTCTTCATTATTTCTATCTTGTGAAAAATCTATAAATTATACATGTCCAATCCTTCCGTTTAACTGTGTGCGTAATGATTGCATCATAATGACTACAATTTTAATGATTGACAACCTGATCAACAAAAGACGGATAAAAATGTAAATCTCAAACATTTGCTTGTCATGAAAATGTTACATTTAAAGTGTGTGTGTGTTTCATTTAATGAAACGTCCTAAGTTTCTGCCACTAAACGGATGCCAAGCCTCTGCAATAGGATCGGTAACAGCCCTCACCAAATCATATTCTCATGCTTTCTTTTTTTTAATTTGATGTTTATTGAGTTGCTTTTTGTGGGGGGAGGTATGAGAGGTACAGAAAATACAATTGGGGAGGAGGTGGGCGAAAACAAATGTCTTTTTCTAATAGAGAAGAACTCTCACTTCTTAGTCTTAAGCATATTTTATTGCTGGCCCATTTGATTTATCTCCGGCCGAGAGAATCCAGACTGCCTTCATTGCTGAATAACTGTGCCACAACTCCTGGTGTGCTCATTCTTTATTTGCTCTTTAGCAGATTTTCTTGTGGATTCAAACTTGTCTACAGAACAACCTGTGCCTTTGTCACCACGGACATCTTGTCATTGTGTCTCATATCTTATGGGATTTCGTTTACCTTGAGGCTGTCAAATGTGGTTTAATACTCTACACAAGATACATAAGCACATTCGGTACCATAATTGCACTGCTTGCACAAACAGTTTTTTATCAATAAGGCAAGCATTAAATTGATTTAATAGTTGAAAAGGCCTTCACCGCATTCACATACTTGTTAGTTCCTTGTTTTATTTATTGTCCACAGATCTGGGATATATGTACGCTTTGATCTAATACAGAGCTTTTTGTTCTGTAAGATTGAGAGAATTTGCCAGGTCTTGTTCAGGACTTGCAACAGTACAGGATGTTTATGTAGAGCTCATTTGGAGAGCAGAACTGCAAAAATTTGGATAAAACATTGGCTGATCATGTGGTTATTCTGTGTCCGCCTTGGCAGGTGCGATCTGGGTTGGGGGGGAAAAAATGGTTATTTAAAAAAAAAAAAAAAAAAACCATAATGGGTTTTGGATTTTGCAGTTTGTGCTTCGCCAAAATATTATTACTGTTTATTAGTCTTGGCACTGATGTTTGCCTCTGATACAGCCATTTAGAAATATACTTAGTAGAAACGGATACACAGGTATATCCTATCAGGTGCATCAGAATGAGTAAAGTAACCGTTGCATAATGTATTTAGACCTTAGTTATCAGATGGCAACTGGCCCAGCTCTGGGCACCAATGGTTGCTTTAAAACTCACGGTTTAGGAGAGTGAACGCCGTGGATTGAATCTTCCGTAGCAGTGATGTAAATGTAGCACCGCCAACCCTTTCGTGACTGGATCGTCACGTGGGGCGGTCAAGTGACCGGCGGTGATCTCCTCCGGTGTAGATGAGGTGGGGAAATGCCCGATATCGTGCCTCAGGTAAGATGCTTGTTGTGGATGTGGCACCGCTACTCCCGGCGTGATTGCGGCATCGCGCACGGCTGTCACCTGACCAGCGGTGATCTCCTCCATGTGCACTGGTTACCAGGCGTGCATGACGGCAGTAGACAGCAAGGAAATTCCTCCAGCAGCAGCAGGAAGGGTAGCGCAGCACAGCCATAGACAAACAGGGTGTAGACGTAGACAAAGGCCTGAGGGCTGAAACGCGTCAGAGGATCCATCAGCTACACATGTCTGTTTAAATAAAACTTTTTTTAGTCACCACCTACGTCTACACCCTGTTTGTCTACGGCTGTGCTGCGCTACCCTTCCTGCTGCTGCTGGAGGAATTTCCTAGAAATATACTTAGACTTATTCAAATCTTCAGTGTCAATTCAACAAAGTGATGATGTCATGGTGATTTGATGGAAGAAGCCTTGGTAAAATCGATATATAGTATACAACTGCATTGCTTAAAGTGTTTTATCCTGTGTATAAACGGAGGACACGTCTGCAGTGCGTCCTGGAGAGAGAAATCATGTGGAATTTTTTTTTTTTTTTTAAATGTCTACATTACATCGGTATAATTATTACATCTAAAGTTTATCAACACAAGAAAAACAATGCACAGACAAATATGCTTTACCTGAAGCCCAGTCTGTTTTATTGTTTATGTATTGAGAAATGTTGTGCCATTTTTATTTTGCTGACATTTTCAAAGGCCCCAAAGTTTAATTTTCACCTCCCCCCCCCCCACCCCCACATAGGGAGATGAGTGTTGCATTATAAGAGATACATTGTTACAAGATTCCCATACACATCACGAAATGGTCTTGGTTTTCACGGAAAGAGATATTTGCCAAATTGTACAGCAGGGTGGTGAGTGTCCGCGCATGGATAGATGGTAGCGCCTGTAGGGAAGGCACCCGCTGCCGGCTCGATGGTATAGACAATCGTGAACCTATAGAATATCACTTCCTACGTTTTCAATGACTATCTGTATGATCTCTGGAGAAATTACATCTTTTGAGGGAGGCTACAGGCCTCCCAATTTAAACTGATCACCTCTTTGTTTCATCGCCTTTTTTTTTTTTGCATATAAAGCAAAATGGATCTATATTTCTGCCCTAATCACCGATGTAGCATTGGGCACCCCCCTGTCTTTTGCCCTAATCACTGCAACCTTGGAATTGCTACACGCTTCTTTAATTTCCTGTTTTTAGGAATGCGTCTTTTACTAGCCCAAACTAAAGTAGTAATGCTCTGTGTTTTCTGATGTATGTTATTGTAAATTGGACAGTTAAGCTTTTTGGCTTAAATATCACACCTATGAAGTACATAAGGCTGCTTTATATCATAGTCTCTGCAACTTGGGACCCTTGGGCAGGCCATTGTATTTCTGTCTACTGCAACCACCAACAATTCGACTGTGATCTGTTTAGTGTAGGTACACACACAGAACAACATTGACTGTATCAAATAATCTAGGTTAATATGGCTATGGAAGAACAATTATAAGGTGTATATCTATTTAGGTTTGGGTGTTCAATTCTATGATTATTTTTGATGCAAACACAAAGGCCATGCCCAGTGCCATTATGTGTTCTGCAAGTGTAATAAACTGGGAATGGAAGAGGGCTGGTTTTAGAATCGTTAATATTCTAACTTCTATTTTTGCCCCTAAAGTTTGACAGCCGTGAAGATGACAAGTTGCTTCAGGCTGCAGAGAAGTACCAAAGTGAAGCCGCCCTAAAGTTTTCAAACCGGCAGTGCCTGACCACTGTAACGGATATCAACGGAACAACTGTTTTTGTCACTAGATACATAAAGTCCTTGAACCCCCCACAAGAGTTTCTTGATGAACATCCAAATAATACACAAGCAGCTACTGTAAGTATATGCCAAACATTTTAAAACTGGCTTCATTGTATTACTTTGGCTCACAAAATGAATCGAAGCGCCTTGAAACTTCCTTGCATTTTCTCTAGTTTCAATTGGATAACACAGAATGTTACCAGACATGTTAGATCCATAAGAGAAACGTGTACAGCGAAAACGCAAACTCAAAAAAGGATTTGACATGGTCTGCGTCAGTTGCGGAGGCCATCATAGCAAGGACCAACATTTAATTGTCAATGAACTCTGCTGGAGGACAGAGTTCAAAGGCAAAATATAACGGGATTGGAAATACAGTACAAAATGCGCTTTGCTATCTGATTCATTTAGAAATGGAAAATACTTGTTACATTGACTTTATAACCCTGATCATTGCTATTGGTTGTACAATCAACCTCACAGCTAGCACTCTATAATTGAAGAATTTGGGGCACAGACAAAGGTCTGGACAAACGATATGTACTTTGTGCAGCTTTCAGTCGGTGTAAACTACTTCTGTACATTTCGTATCTGTTTTACTGTCTTTTTAACGGCAGGAGCTTGTCGCTCGCTACGTCTCGCTGATTCCTTTCTTGCCGGACAATGTGTCGTTTGCTGGAATTTGTAATTTATGGAGTACATCAGATGTAAGTAAAAGCTTTGTCCATTTATTCTAATCTACTATTTACTTGTATGGATAAAAGAAAGTGCACAGTAAGAGCGAGAAACATGAAAGCAAACCTTAGGAAAAAGTCACTGTCCCATATTTTCATGTGGTGTCAATCGGCATATGAATATCAAAATTATTTGGGGGGGGTGGGGGGAGGAGGGAGAGAGCGTTTTTTTTCTGTAGCTTCCTATTCAGTGATCTAATAAAAATGCTAGACATTATGAAAATAATTCAAGTTTATGTAAAAGGTTAAGGAGAGAGACTAATGCCGCTAATAATGGCCTTTTGCATTTCAGCTAATGTCTACATAAATACTATGTTTACTGCCCAAAAAAGCATTAAAGGGTATCGCAACCTACAAAGTGTCTTACTGATGTAACTTTATTCTGACATCATCACTGCTCACATAAATACTACATGTAGGATTATTGGCCTGTCTCAGACTTCTGTAGATTGCCCACTTGTGTACCCTTGTGATGGAACACGGGTCATATTTAGTAAGCAGTGATACTTCCTAAGTTACCTTCTGGCACCAGAAGACACATTTTACAGCACTATGAAGGGAATGGTCCATAAGGTGTATTCCAGCTCTGTAAGGCATCTGATGGTGCAACACTGCTAACTAAATATGGCGCTCTAACTGAATAGTTTACATTTATTCCAATACATTGACATTCAGAGTAAAATGTATTTGAATAAATGGGAAAGATAATGAAAACGTATGCCTTTTGCTTCACGAAATACAAAGAAAGTGTCTGATACACAAGTGGCTGACTTCGGAAATAACTGTGTTCCTGTTTGTTTGTTCAGCAATTCCTTGACCTTTTGTCTGGAGATGAAGAAGAACACGCTGTCCTGTTGTGCAATTATTTTTTGGCCATGGGGAAGAAGGCATGGCTCATCATTGGAAATGCTATTCCTGAGGTAAAGTTCTGTTCTTCAGATTAACATGAGCAATGATTAAATCCTGTGCAGTTCACAGAATAGATTACTCCTTGGGTTGGTCCCCTACTTCTTGCCAATGCTGCAGTTAAGGAAATATCTGTTGGTGGCATAGCTTATTATATATCACTTTTGTGATGATATACCATGATTTATATACAAGTGTATAAATTAATTTGAGCACATTAACCCCTTTTACAGTAGGCATGTCTTGTTCAGAGAAAAAGGAGCACTGTTGGTAATCATTTTAACCAAGTGTTCATGATCCAAATGTAATGTTACCTTTTTGTAATGACAATGTAGGTGGCTAAATGCATCAGACACAGTAGAAAACGTACGTCTCCTATGTTATAATTTCTGCCAGAGTTGTAGTAGCCTTATTCACCCCTGTAGAACAGACCTGTTCTATTGTGCATTAAAGATTATTGTTCCACGGAATGTTTGTATCTGTGCTGTATGTCCAGCTGCATGTTGGTGCAATATAACAATCTGCCAACAATGTATGAGCGTTTTCAAAAACAGGATGTATAATCGTGTCCCAATTGTCTGTCAGAGATCCTCTCTGTGATTTGTCTCTTTATTTATTTTTTTAACCCACCATAACTTGTGTGGTTGAAACATCACAGCCTCACACTGATGAAACCCAAAAGGCAGCTGTGAGTATGTGCACTCGCCATGCATTTCTTTAACCCACGCTGTCCTGAAAAGCTGTGTAATGCAGCAAGCATAAGCTTATAGGGGTCCATGTTAAATTGGATTTGAAGGAAAAGGTGGCACCGGGTCCTCATTTGCATGCTATTTCCCAGAATCCCTAGCTGAATTGGAGCACTGTATGTTAAGAGATAATGGGGAAAGGCAGGGTTGCAGACCGGTCAGACATGTGACTATGCTCACAAGTGATATTTTTAGTTGCTGATCTTTCCCCGTAATCTTTAACGTTCTGTGAGATGATGGTAATGAAATAATTAACAATTAATTTGAGCTGTCCAATAGACATTTAATATAAAATATAGATATATATTATATAAACCTCTAAAACATGACACACACTTCCAATGACCGTATCAAACATATTCACAGTTGGAACTTTTTGCAAGTATGATCAAATCTGCAAGTAAATACAATTCTGGAAAACAATCCCTTAAGACCGTAAATACTGTTACTTTATGTGCCTGTAAGATTTTTTTTATTTTTTTGAGGAAACCCATTGAATTCTCCCAGGGAAGCAGCTTGCATGATGTAGAAATATTCCTTTTTGTAATCCCTTTTAGGGACCAACTTCACATGTGCTCACGTTGGAGCAGAACCACTACATTATATGGAATCCCAGTAATGGACGGTTTTACAGCCAATATGATAGTTTTTGCCCATTGCAAAGTGTTGGCTGTTTGATCAATGCTGACAATGTAAGTATGCTGCCTTTATTTCTCCCAATAACATTGGCATCAGAGATCCTGTACTGACGAGTATGATCTGTAATGGAAACTCTGAACTTGCGACATTTTTAGGTGTTCTAGACTTCTTTGTATTCTTCCAATGTAGCTAGTTATTTACAGTCTGCAAGGATACAAAGGCAACCTGTAAATTGGTGCTCCAGAGATGAAACTTAGTGAGTGCGCGGTCTTACACCAAACTATATTACACCATCAAAGTAATTTGGTGTAACATGAAGAAATAGTAAAATAAATTTAACAAATGTAACTGCATGAAGTATAGCAGAAAGTGATGTACTGTAAGTTTACATGAGGCCTTTTATTTATTTTGAACAAAAATGAAAGAAAAAATACATTATTGCCTAAGTAATCGAGGACAGTGTATTACCTGGCTATTAATGGCTCTGTGGAGGAGTTGAAAGGCCTGAGGCAAAGCCAAGGTAATGCCCTGTCCTGAGCCAAATTTATTATTGTAGGCTAAATTTCGTGTGCTGCATGACAGAGCGTCTGGGGGTGTGAGGAGGAGGAGGAGGAGTAGGAGGAGGAAGAGTGCAGGTGGGAGGTACAGTAACAGCATGAGGGGAAAAAGAAGGGTGTAGGTGGTGTAGGTGGGAAGCAATCAGTCGGATCACCCAGGTTCCAACTTAAAGTATTTAAATACATATTTTATGTTTAATATGTTACGGTGAAGACTTGATATAACTATTTTCTATTAAAAAAAAGTCATTTTGGTTTTCATTGCTTTGTTCCTTTTTTTTCAGATTGATCTCTAATCACAATGTTAAGTGGTTTTATAAAATTTCGGTTATTCCTGCGCGATCAGAGAGCAGATTTCAATGATTTACTTTCTTTTTAGCCTATAATACACACACCGTTTTCCTCCTCTACCATTGAAATCAATGTCTGATAAAGGCAGCTTGCCCCACCCAGCCTTTTCTTCTTCCTAAGCTAATGCTCATCTTTCCCAGGAACCTACAGTGCCACCTTCTTACCATTCCCCTTTCCATGCTTCAGTCCTGTGTCTTAATAAAATATGTGTTTGACATGTTCCATCCTATCTCTGTTGCCTCCTTTCTTCCATGGTGTTCATGTTTTATGCCAATTATCAATTCTTGGAAAGTTTGTTTTTATATTGCAGGCCATATACAATTTGTGACAGAATTTTATTCTGCCAAGGTGACATGCAGAAATAATATTGCTCTAGATTAGCTTTTTTTCTGCTGTTAACACCTAATGAATACCTTGCTTCCTGCTAGGTTCCCCCACTTATACGTGATCAGACAGCACTGGCTGCCAGTATTATGCCACTGAGTTTTTGTGTACCTCTTGGCATACATCGTTGTAACATCCTTCACCTTGTTTATCTTTCTTGCAGACTTTTGGGTCTCTTTTTTTTTTTTTTAGCATTCCAAGCACGTACTGTATAGTATACGCCATATGCCACAACTCTGTCAAGTACAGTATATCTCAGCCATGATTTTATACATTCATCCGCTTTAGAACTTTGCTCCCTGGAATAGGCCCATTACAGCTCTATAGTGCAACAATACTATACAACTGTATCAGGGACGTGGTGCCTTGTCTTGTACAAAATGCGAACAGTCCAATATAGCATGATCAATGCAAGTGTTTGAGCACTTACAGAGCAATGGAATAGAAATTGGAGTGCATTTGTGTCTCATCTTCTAACCATGTAAACTTAAAACATATATCTGTTGTATTTATTTCTGATGCTTCCTTTACGATTGTTTTGTTTTTGTTTTTTTAAGATCTGGTTTAACATTCAACAATACGATTCACCAATGAGCATGAGCTTTGATATAAACAGACCTAAACTTTGGAAACCATTCTTCTCACGAAGTTATCCGAATCCTGGACTTGCAAGCGTGCAGGTATTCCATATATTGTCTTATTGATCATCTTATTATTCTTTTAATCCGTAGATTTGTTATAATGAATCTCTCTCCCCTCTTTAGAACTTGATATTTCTAATAACCGATATTGCCCACTTTCTAAAAGTTTTTTTTATAGTTTAACCAGATGATCTTACATTTGATATATTTTTGTATACATTTTATAGCCAGAAGAATTAATTTATCAACGTGCAGACAAGACTACCGCTATGGAACTTCAAGACCGGTAAGGCACAAATAATAACTTATGCATTGGTATTGATTGATACATTGCAGAATTACCCAGTTATCATTCAGAATATATTTTGTGCAACAAAACTGTTTCATACAAAATGCTCTTTGCATAGGGTTTACCTGTATTTACCCCCGACGATTTTGTGTAGGATTGAGAAGATGCTTAAAGAGAAAATCATGGAGTGGAGACCAAGACACCCTACTCGTTGGAATAGATACTGTACGTCCACACTCCGGCAATTCTTACCAATTCTGGAGCAGAACCAAGGCAAAGAAGTAGAAGACGATCACCGCGCAGAACTACAGAGACAGCTTGGGGATTATAGGGTGAGCCCACGTTCTATGCATTTCAGTAACCAATAAGTTCATGTGGAGAATATTAACCCACGAGGGGAGATTTGGGTGCGTTCAGGTCACAAAGCAACTTTTAGAAAATGCACAATACCGGTTATTTTATTTTATGAGGCACCAAATTATGACGTAAACAATACTTGATATTTAGCAGCATAACATAAATATTTCTCCAAGGCAGAAAACTATAGTGGTTCACAGTACAATATGTGACCTACAGGTCGGTTGAAAAAAAATACAATTGTATCGTTAAATTGTGACAAATTTGCATCCAGTTTATCTGATAAGAAAAATATCTTGAGTTCCTTATTGCAAATATGTTTCACGTAGTGTATGCCACCACGGATATCATTTGGACTAATGTTCATAAGCTAAATAGTAAGTTTTCAAAAAGTAATGTTCTGTCCCAGGCTTACTTTGGCTAATGAGTTGAGGCAGGCAGTTGACTCAATTCCTTCCTCTATACAAAATGTCTTATAATAAAACCACCAGAAATTCAAAGAACATAAACCGGAATAAAAAAGAGAAAATGTTTTGGGGATGTATATAAATAAATAAGTAATAAGTAATAGGTAAGAAAAAAGCTCTCACAGGGAGAACAGTTGGGGAAAGCTAAGCAGAGGCAGCAATCTCTAAAAAGAAAGAACTGCAACACAGAGCTGGAAGGAAATAGTTTGGACTGGACCAAGGGACAGGGAGAAAGGGAACGTCCCAAAGCCTGAGGGGTGGAGAGGGGCAGGGGTTTGCTAAGGCAACAGACAAAAACAGGACGAGAACTAAACTGTAGACAGAACAAGCGTCATAGATTTATTTTTACGTTTGGAAACTGCCGTATGGTTTGAGAGAAATCGTATTTCTTATTGAGCAGCATTACCCACACTCAAAAAGAAAATACTGAGAGATCCAGCAATTTAGAGAGAAATTATTTTACTGATTTATATTGTATATAAAATAGAGTAAATAGTAAATGGAGCTGTGAATATGCACATGAAAAACATAAAAAATAAAGAATACTGCTCTACAGCTCCAAAAGATCCGGCACACAAAAAGTACCAAAAACTGGTAATATAGCATGGTGACACAAGAACAGGCTTAAGGCATGTTTTCCTAAATATAAGCTCCTTCACAGTCATTAAATGTGTGCTTGGTACAACTGATATTTTTTGTAGATCGAAAAGGGTGTGTGATGTGAATTACATTTGTATTTCATTATCTAAACACTTCTATCAATTGAAAGTACTACAAAGAGAAATTACCAATATAAATGGACAATCCAAGTTGCACTTTAAAAATGTGTGTGTATGTTTAACCCTTTGCGGTCCAATACATTTTCAATACGTGCGCCAGCAGGTCTAATTTAATTTTCAGGGGGAAAAAAAACACTTTTTTTTTTTTTGTGCACACACGCCCCGAATGAGCATGAATTGTTCCTTTTTTAAGAATTGAATTCTCTTTCACCTACTTCTTGTTTTAAGCAGGAAAATGACTAAAACACCACACAGTGCAATTTCTTGTCATATGCATTATGTAAAGTTGTTTTACTAAATATCTATGAAGGTGGTTCTCGCTATCCGACGGTCCGTTATCGATCGAACGGATTATCCGACGCCAGATAATGTATTCCGCTGAACACGTTATCTGACGTCGGAACGGATTCTCAGACACTCACCGCCGCAGATTAACATTGGATCTGCAATCCGGTGATTTGCAGGATGGATTCCGGCGGATAACCGAGGACCATCTGTATTGTGTAATGATGAGTAATGGTCTTTTCTTCCAGTGTTCTGGATTTCCTATCCATATGGCATTCTCGGAGGTGAGACCTCTCATAGAGGCTATGTACAGCACAGGAGTTCACAACAGTGAGGTGCCCAATGTAGAATTTGCACTGGCCGTGTATGTTCACCCCTATCCAAAAAGCATCCTTTCAGTGTGGATCTACGTTGCGTCACTTATCCGAAACCGATGAACTGGAAATTGAAGACAACCACGTAGTGACTCAAATGGAGGTCGCTATAATATGGATTATTAACGTTGCCAAAAAAAAATCTATTGTTTATATTTGGGTTTGCATCTGTAAGCTTTTCGTAGCTGAATTATCTGGCCGTGTGCAGTACGGAAGGTGGATAGACATGTAGGTGACGCAATATGCTCCATAAAGCAGAGTGAAGGTCTTGTGTATGAAATGTGTGAAACGTTTTTCTTAAGTTTAATGCAGATCAGTTAATGCCACCTAAACATGTTGGACTTAATTAGCTCATAAAAAAATAAAGAGGGAACGGTGCCAGTCTGGCACATTTTTATTCCCCCAACTCTTAAAGCAGAATCCAAGCAGGCGATTTTTTAAAAATATTTGTTTTTTGCTACCATAGGATTGAATTCTTGTCCCCTGCCAGCGTACACATCACCACGCTTTATTTATATATGTATGTGTGTGTGTGTGTGTACACACCCCATAGAGGGCTGTGGTGTGTGGCGCACCCACTGGGCACCTGGCCCATGTGTGGGCGATGGTCACTAAATGTTCTAATTTAACTGTAGCTACCTAAGCCAGGGGTGCCCAACTCCAGTCCTCAAGTTCCCCCTCCACCAAACAGGTAAGGTCTTCAGGATATCCGACCTGCAGCACAGGTGGTTTAATCGGAGGCTCAGTCAAAGATGGAGCCTCTGATTGAGCCACCAGTGCTGAAGCAGGGATATCCTGTAAAGCTGACCTGGGTGGCTTGAGCACTGGAGTTGAGCACCCCTGATCTAAGCAATCTCATTTAAGCCCTTCCCCCAGATAAGTCTGTGCCTGTGGCAAGCCATTATCATTATAAAACACTAGTAATCCTACTTTTCCTGCAGCGGTTTTACATAAAATAAGGGGAGTGTTGCTCAAATTGCTTGTTAAATGGTTTTCCAACTATTTTGATCCCTTTGCTGTTAGAAGTCAGCAGTGAACGAGCCTATTTAATGAACTGCCAGTTCAGGACCTTGGATAGGTTTATTTCCCTAATCCCATCTCCTAACCTGTGCCTGCAAAACTCTATTCTTGGTCTGCTTGGAAGACATACCAGAAACTTATGCAAATTATCCACCCTCTTCCAAAGATCCATAACTAGATCTGCCACATATAAGAACACACTTTCTTTCTCATTAAGTACTTACAATATTTTCCCAAGATCAATTACGTTCCTTAATTCAGATAAATACAACCCAGTTGGATCTCCTTTCAGTTTCAAATATGTTCAGGGCTGAGTCATTGTCTTCTTGGCTTATAAGGAAAATATCTGCTAACTGGTTCTTTTACTGGGTGGGATGTTTATAAATCTAATTACATGGAACTTGGGCTGGATCAAAAAAGATTAACTGACAAATAATTTCTTACCAAAGTGGGACAATACAAGTTCTAATCTATGAATGCCCTTTCGCTATCAAGAAAGACAGAACGGCATTGCAGCTCCTTCACCCATCACCACCACTTGTTCAGTGTGCTCTTATGTACCACAGTACCACACCCTTCCATATCATCACAAATATATTTACATGATTTGATGCCTTTCAAAAAAGGTTTGGAAGCATATTAACCCAATAATTCAAATCACTTCTGAGGTTAGGTGTGTGACGTTAAGGAGAAGCTATGAATTAGGAGAGATGCTGACAAAATGTTCTTTATGGGGATAAAGTGCATACATTTGCACATTAATATTTAATCTAGATGAAACTTATTTATAAAATTGTAAGCTTTAATTTTCTATTACAATGCTGCTTTTGTGTGTGCACACCTCACACCACATCACAATATTGTATATTTTTCTAGTATGATGTTACCCATATAATTAACTTATTTAACATAACTAATGATCCCCTGACTACTAGAGGCACCGTGATATGTTTGACAGCTAGGGGGTGAGATTGTGGGTAACCTTTTTGTAGAACTGTATATAATAAATGTAATTACTGTGTGCTTTTGCTAAATCATGTACAATTGTATTTATTGGAATGCGGTTTTATATTTTCATATATTTATAGGAGATTGGCATTGGATATAAAGAAAAGTTTAAATGCAGTTTGACTACGGTGTTTTTCTTTTTGTTCTTAAATAAGGTCTTTTTGTTTTATCAAAATGAGGCCCCTCGCTGCCAGAGGAAATAGAAGTGCCCTACATCACAAAGTTTCTGGCTACTCCGACAGTAAAGTGGTTAAAGGAGCACGAGGGGTCAGCATAGCTCATAAAGCTGTTCCAGCATATTATGTTTATTAGATCGCATGATGTCTGTGGATGTGTATGCACACGCACACGCACACGCACACGATAATGGTACTAGCCAAGACACCACCAGAGGGGCGTTATAACCTTAATTTAATCACTAACTAGTGATGAGCGGGTAATGGCGTGTGGGCGTCTGCCTGCCTTCAGACAGGGTGGATGTGACTACTCAGTGCTACAGGGCCTCACCCTACTAAAATTAAACACCGCTCCTAGACTTGTAGCTCCTAATTATAGTTCGAGTAAAATCAGGGCGAGCTGGTGCCCATAACAGGCCCGCCTGACCGACCAGTCAAAGCCCTACTGCTGGACCCAAACAGGCGAGGGGAATGATGTCACTATTTTAAGACAAATAGCACCCCTGGGATCTCATCCTCCCTGTTGTAGATCGCACACCAGGCTACCATTAGAGGGATTCTGATAGTGGCAAACAGAAAAAGGCTCTGGTTTGAAAAATAAACCTCCTGTTGGCCCAATTAAATCGGCTTGAGATGGCACATAAACTCCTGATACAGATCATGGAAGTTAGAGGGAAACTTAATCTAGGTTTGATAGAAGCCACAGAAAAAGCAATGAGCTGGATTCCTCAAAAGGTTCTATGAAAATGGGAATTAAGCTGATGGTATGCTAGCCAACAAGCTGAATAATATCTGGCAGAGCTCTGGGGATTTAATTTCAAACTCTGAGCTCAAACTGGATTAATTCCAAACATTTTGTAAGTGGCCCCGTACAAGAACATATAAACCAAGAACTATTGAAGGACACATTGAGCGCTATTGCTCTAGTCAAATTAGGCAGTGCAACCCAGAAAGTCCTAAATGAACCATTCATAGTTGAGGTAATAGAGGGATTAAAACCAAACAAAACCCAAGGTCCAGGTGGTTATTCTAACCCCTATTATAAGAAGTTTGCTAAAAATACTAGCTCCCCATATTGTAGATTTCTGTAATGAGGTTCTGAAAGGTGCCCCTACTACTAAGGAAATGCCCAAGACCAATATAGTCCTGATCCCAAAAGAAGGGAAAGATCCCTTGGAGTGAAAATAAAAGGTCAATATCACTAATACACACTAACATCAAAATGTTATCCAAAAATCATGTCCAATAGACTAAGTCGATTCCTTCCTAGTATGGCTCGCCCAGTTTGTGCCACAAAGATAGGCTTCAGATATTACAAGACGCTTAATCAACCTGATTCATTCGGCCAACTCCACCGGTCGCTCTACTGTAATCCTAGCCTTGGACGTGGCATTAGACATTGGATTTGAGCTTCCTTTTCCAAATCCTGAAATCATTTGGTGTACCAAACAGCTTTTTGACTTCAATTGAAAGCCTCTATAGTCATCCTACGGCTGAGATAAACAGTGCTGGCTTCAGATCTGAGGTGATACCCATAAGGGGAGGAACTAGGCAGGGAGGCCCTCTGTTACTGCTGCTCTTCACTATATAGATATATATCCCCTAGCGGCACTTATGAGAGTTGATGAACACAAGTCGGCAGTCAAGGTAGATGTCCAAGCCCACAAAACAGCGCTTTTTGCTGACATCATTCTGACCTTCACTGACCCCCTGACTTCTCTCCCCAATGTCTTTAAGATATTATAAAATTTTGAAGCATTATCGGGCCTCCAGATCAATAATAAATCTGAAGCATTAGCCCTAAACAACTCACAAGAGATGATAAAACGTAAAAGTAATTTTGAGTTTAAATGGAGGAAAACTTCTCGTAAATATTTATGTATAAACATCATTATGATGGTAAAGGCCCCCATATAAAGCCAACTACCCACAATCAATTAAAACTATGATAAAAAGCATGGAAACCTGGACAAAATATGCAATCCCATTGACTGGACGATCCAGACAATTAAAATGGATCTCCTCCCAAAGATACTATACCTATTTCGTAAAACATCTTGCTTCATATGGGCAAATAGAAAAAAAAAATCTAGAGTTCGAAGGGAGATCTTGGTTTGTCCCAAGGAGATGGGGGTATTGGCCATCCCATGGTTTGTCATACTATAGGGCGCCCCAAATGGCCCAGCTTACTCTCTGGCATGTTCGAAATGACATTAAAGTTTGGGTGGATAAAGAGAGGTAAGTGACAGCTCCGACTCCAATAGTCTATTCTTTGGCTCCTGGTAAAGAACAGGTCCCCTAGTGCTGTCCTGTACTCTCTCATTGTGGGTACAAGGTCCTTTGGTTGGGTATAGGTACCATCTATAGACTTCATAAGATCTACCCCTCGGCCTCTCCACTGTTTTAGGGGATGTGGCAGCTGAGGTCAATGTTACACATCTGGTGGACCTGTCCTCAGGTGACCAACATGTGGCAACCGGTTAATCTACTGGTGAACTCCACCCCCTAGGCACTAACCTCCAATTATCCCCTTGGGAAGTGCTTCTTAATAGAAACATCCAGTATTGGTCTAAGGTGCAACAAAAATTGATTGCACAGATTCTAGCTGCCACCAGATGCTGCATAGCAGCCAATTGGAAACCGCCGCCTCCAACTCTGTCCCAGATTATTAAGAAAATATGGCACATAAAGTTCATGGAAAAATTGACCAGCTGACCTTTTTCAGTAATACAAGTTGTACTAACTTTTTAATTTTTGTGAATTTATACACCATAGCATGACAAAACAAGTCTTCATTCAGATTGTATTTTTAAATATAAAACCATTAAAGCAGCAATACCATCAAATCAAATTTTTTTTTTTTTACATAATTGGAATATGGGGTTTCTCTGGTGTGTGCTACTCTTAAATTTGGGGAGCCCCTGGTGGCTGAGATTCATACTGGTGAACATGCCCCTCGGAGGAAACATGGCCACCGTTATCATCCAGTAGAAAGCTGCAATCAATGATGTTGCAGCTTCCTATTGGCCGTTGAACTTGTGAGATTTGGAAAACATTGTTTCTTTGAAAACAGGGGAGTGCATTGTAATACGTTCTTAGTGTGGTTGGTGGTCTCAGTCTGGACAAGTTTAACTACACACATTTCCCCCACAAATAAAAAAAAAAGCTGTGTGTGCTGTGCACGCGCATAGTAAGTGAAACTTCTTTGACTTTTGTCACAGAAACTGACTTATAACGCACGTGCTCGGCACACATGTGTCAGTGTGTCAGTCAGTGAGTATGTATGTGTTTGTTTGTGTGTGTGTGTCTGTCAGTGTATGTATCTGTACCGGTCAGTGTGTGTGTGTGTGTGTGTCAGTGTATGTCTCTCTCTCTCTCTGTGTTGTGTGAATGTCTCTCTGTGTCGGTCAGTGAGTGTGTGTGCGTCAAAGTGTGCGTGCGTATGTGTGTCAGTCAGTGTGTGTGCGTATGTGTGAGTCAGTGTGTGTGCGTCAAAGTGTGCGTGCGTCAAAGTGTGCATGCGTCAGTGTGTGTGTGTATGTGTTTATTGGCAGCAGTACCAGCATCATGAATGTTGAGCGGGTGGGGGAGCTCACAGTGGGGGGGAAGGAATAGGCACATCATTCAGGGGCGGTGTTCGGTACATCACTGGGGTGTGCGTGCGTGTGTCAGTGTGTGTCAGAGTGTGTGCGTGCGTCAGTGTGTGCGCGTGCGTGCGTCAGAGTGTGTGCGCGTGCGTCAGAGTGTGTGCGCGTGCGTCAGAGTGTGTGCGTGCGTCAGAGTAAGTGTGTGTGTCAGTCAGTGTGTGTGTGTGCGTCAGAGTAAGTGTGTGTGTGTGTGTCATTGTGTGTATGTGTCAGTCAATGTGTGTGTCAGTCAATGTGTGTATGTCAGTGTGTGCGTGTCTGTCAGTGTATGTGTATCTCTCTGTGTGTACCGTATGTCTCTCTGTCTGTGTCCTGCCCCCTCTCTCCTGACTCCCCCCACCCCCGACGGAGCTGCGGACCCGGGGGGCTCAGTCTGAGTCTTCTGAGCAGATACCCCCCCCACCCCCCGGCGGTGCGCTCAAGCTCCCCCCTTCCCCACCCCCCGGCGGCGCGCTCAAGCTCCCCCCTTCCCCACAACCCAGCGGCGCGCTCAAGCTCCCCCCTTCCCCACAAACCGGCGGCGCGCTCAAGCTCCCCCCTTCCCCACCCCCCCCGGCGGCGCGCTCAAACCACCCTATTCCCAGGCGCCGCTGCCAGCCGCTTCTGCGCATGCGTGGCGCGCGGCATGGCAGTGGGGCGGGGAACGGCGCCGCTGCCAGCCACTTCTGCGCATGCGTGGCGCGCGGCATGGCGGCGGAACAGCGGCGCCGTGGCAGTCGTCGTGGAAGTGTCCAGCCCCGCGGCAAAGCCGGGGCCATGAGTGTTTGGTCCGGGGGCAGGGGGACTTGGTTATCGTCGGGTTATCATTGAGCATAGCCTGTAGCGCATCACTCCCATTCACCTGCCCTAGTGCTTCTGACATAAGAGGAATAACAGCGGTGGGACCGGAGCAGCTTCAGACAGCTGACGGAGTTCCCCCACCAGCGCCTGACGTCACTGGGACGTATAGTAGCGTTAGGAGCAGCGCTGATATGTCTGCAGCCGTGTGGGGGGAGCGTGGGCCATTAGGAGCGGCATCTGATTTGTGGAGCGGGTGTGATGTCAGTGTTGGGGTCGGGCTAAGCCAGAACACAGCCCGGCCTCAACTGCCAGCACTGACGTCACATCCGTTTCATTTCTGTCTCCACAATTCTTTTTTGCCCCAGTTTGAATGAGGTGCCACTAAGGAAGTTTCACTTCAAAAATATCCCAATGTGTGGCAGCAGCAGTGTGATTGGTCTAGTCAGCAGGTAGATCTTACGGGAACACAATAGTGCAGATGGTATAAAAGAATAATTTATATATCAAGTTAAAACAGAATGCACACTCACATGGTGGACATTCTTTAAAACTAGTAACAGAAAAATCTGTAAGCAGGGATCCTTTGTAGAGTAGATGGGCTTCGCCTCTGCATGTTTCAGCATCCCATGCGATGCGCTCATGGACACTTCCAGTCCTGTGCTCAATGCCTTCTGCGCGACTGAACTGGGTCTCCCTCTACTACCAGACTCAACGTGTTTCACTTGTCAGCTTCCTCAGGAATCAGCGCTCCTGATTTTGACACATTTTTACGTGTTGGAAGAACTTTGGGAACAGTTCCTCTGAGGGTTTCAGCAGTATAGTTTATGCACCATTGATTGATACCTTTTAAGAGTATTTATCTGATCCAGTTTCTATTTTTATATTCACTCGCCAGTTTCATGCTTTGGTATTTGAGCACGTTTTTAGGCTCCACAATCTTCCCCCACTATTTGAATCAGTATCACTTTTATTAGTGTGTATATCTGTGTGTGCTTTAACATAGGTTTTTGAAATCATCTGCTAGGGATTTATTTGTTTTGATATCTAGCTGATCTGTAGTAGCCACTATTGTAATATTTGATTGATAAATTTGATGCACTTCACACTATGACACATATATTGCTATTTGTGGAGGGCTATTTGAAACAAAGTTCCTAGTTTGTCCATATTATTTCCCATGGGGGGGGGGGGGGGATTTTAAACCCAGTATCTAAACTGCTAAGCATCTTGGTGTCCCTGGAAAATAGCATGGTTCAGCTCCAGAGGATGCATTCTGTTCAAAGTATGTAATATTTGAGCGAGCACCAGGGAAGGGACAAGCTAGTTCAGTGGGAGTGGAGGCAGGGGTGGGACCACAGGCACAGAGGATCTATGGGAGGCTGGATGGCAAGGCAGAGAGAGGTGCATAAGTACAAGGCATGACAATCATACGGATAGATTAATAATGGCAACAGAAAAACATACATGTGGCATATAGTAGCAATCCCATAAGAACAAGTTATTACAACTATTAATGCCCTGGGTGGAGGGGATTAATTAATCTGACAATTCCCTTCTGCATAAATAATTCCAGATTCATTATAATTAGTGATGTTCCAGTACATACATCATTGTCATAAGACCATCAAAATAGCCATTATTTTAATAAACTGGGACAGTTGGTTTTAGTTGCAAGTTGTCTTAAAAAACAAACAACTTATGGTTGCTCGTGCTTGATGGATTGGCTTTTTACTGAAGAAATGTGATTTGAAGAATACAATTATATACATTTAAACAAGAGCAGGTCTGTGCATTGCTTATCTATTTTATGGACTATATTATAATCTGGCTGTGAGAACCTATAATGGATGATATGGAGGATGTACAGGAAACTAACTTACCTACAGCTTACACTTTTAATTGTGGAGATGACTCATGTAGAAGGAAGAAAGCCCTCCGTGTGTTTGATAACGTGGTTGAAACGGACACTAATGATATTTGTGATCTGAAAATGTATTTTCAAAGACTAGAAAGACTTTTGATATATAAAACCCGGATATGGTGGGATATTGTTGCCACAGAAAACTACCTGAAAACTAAGAGAATTCCCAGAGGCCTGAGAATGAAGAAAGCGCCAACTTTTGGCTTTCCAGATAAAACATTTGAGGAACAGTGGATAATTACATTAAACACTTGTTCCTTTGGCCTAATGGAATTAATATTGCAACATAAGATCAAAGAGAAAACAACTTTAGACACACAGATTAAAGAACTACAGGATAAACTGCGGAAATTTAAGGACATTGAGGGCTTTTCTAAATATGATCAAATTTTGGCTAAAACTGTGGAGGATGCTGAGAGAGAAATAATGATTCGTAAACAAAGTAAATATGATCGTGATAGAATAGACTACGAGAAAAACCAGATATACAATTGGCAGAGAACAGGTCCTGTTTTTGACCGTTCTTTTCGAGACACATCTAATAATCAACCACGCAGATCAACTCCCAGTAAATCCATTCTCAAAACAAGTAATTTTGATTATCAAAGTGCAGATTCTGAACTATCTGATGTGGAAACCGCCTCACACTCTGTATCATTTATGGACATGGAAAATAGATCAAATAATACACAACGAGGGAATATTGTCCAATCCAGAGAGGAGAGACGCCCATCAGAAAGCACCACCTCTCGGGGGGAATCATCATCTACCAAACAGAATGACACTTATCAAACCGACCAACAGTCAAAAAACTATCAAATGTTCAGGAGAGACGAAAGAGGACAAGGAGGGGGGGGAAGAAAAGACATGGGAGGAAAAAGAGCAAACAAGAGGAAAAAGAATTATTAACTGACTCTAATAATGTCATTAACATTTCAGGTATGGAGTTGTCGCATGCTGAGATTTCACTATTAAATAAAGGACTAAAATATGCTCCTACTATGGAGATTGACCTCTTCGGTGTAGTGATAGACGTTCATAAGTTTGTACGCAAGCTTACGCTAAAAAAATTCTTCCATAACCAGAATAAGGGAGGTGATTCTCAAAATGTGACAACTCCATATGAAGAACATGATATATCCAGTTGTAATGTCATTAACCCTCTTTCCAATCCCCCTTTAGGAATCCTTGACTCCTTTAGAGATGAATGCACTCTCAGAGATATGGAAGACCTTTTTATCCAGGGTAACACATTAGACGACACACAAACATACACAATAGGAGACTGGGGGTCCAAACTTAAAGATAAGTCCGTGTTTTACCCCACGTTTGCTAAAGGTCCATATCTTAGCATGTTTGAGAACCTGGTGGTCCGTGATCTCAGACTGTTGGCTCAGGGGTTTTCCTTCACCCACTCAAGGTATGACAATTTAAGCAAGGATGAAAGAATAGCTATCAAGACTTTGCAGGACAACCCCATGCTAGTCATTAAGAATGCAGACAAAGGGGGGGCGGTGGTAGTGCAGAGTAGGGTTGACTACTTCAAGGAAGCATTTCGCCAACTTGGAGATGTGTCTTCCTACTCTGTATTGCCCCGGGACCCCACGAACGATTTTCTGAAGGAACTTCTTGAGCTGATAGATCTGGGGACGGCCACACATGTCTTGACCAAAACAGAAGCAGATTTTATTACTAACCTCCATCCTGTTATTCCCATATACCACCATCTCCCAAAGATCCACAAGACTTTGGTCAACCCTCCTGGTCGGCCGATAGTCTCCAGTATTGGATCTTTGGGAGATGGTCTGTCTCAATATGTTAATGAATATCTGCAGCCCTTTGTAAGGGCATTGCCCTCCTTCATTTTGGATTCAGGGGACCTACTCACCAAAATGCAAAAAATCACATGGGATCAAGATTATTTGTGGGTTTCAATGGATGTGGTCTCCTTATACACAATCATACAACACGATCTGGGCATGACGGCTGTCCGCCACTTTATAGAATGTCCAGGTAGCTCTATACTCACAACCACGTTCATTATGGAATCAATTCTTTTTTTACTCACTCACAATTATTTTCTTTTTGAGCACGAATTTTATTTGCAACTTCGGGGTACGGCAATGGGGACAAGTTTTGCCCCCTCCTATGCCAACCTTTTTATGGGGTGGTGGGAGAATAACTTTATTTATAGTAGCACGAACACCTATAGGCACAACATCATCTTTTATAAACGTTTTATTGATGACCTTATTTTTATTTGGCACGGGACCACAGACACTCTATTAGAATTTATTGAGTACTTAAATGATAATAATCTAGATATTCACCTTACTGTCAATTATCATTCACATCACATAAGCTACCTGGACATTCTCTTTTACATAGATATTGACCAAAAAATACAATCCGACATATATAAGAAACTTAATTCGAGAAATTCATTTCTTAGAGCGGACAGCTGTCACCCCAGATCTGTAATCAAGGGAATACCCAAGGGTCAGTACCTCAGACTCAAGAGAAATTGCTCAACTCACAGCGATTTCATCACTCAGTCTGGGGAACTGACCAAAAAATTCATTGAGCGGGGATATGACCGGGAGACCCTCCAAACGACCTTGCAGGAAGTCACGGAAATTGAACGTGAAACTGTATTACCCTCTGGATCCAGAATGAGGGATGGTTCTCGCAACAAGAATAGTAAGAAAAGACAGGCCAATGAAGATGGGATCTGTCCTTTATTCATTTCCCAATTTAATAGATCCAGTTATCATGTAAATAAAATTGTTAATAAATATTGGGAATTATTAAAAATGGATCCCATACTTCGTGGATATACAGAGGAAGGCCCAAAATTTGTATATAGAAGAGCTAAGACATTGGCCACATTTCTATCACCAAGCGTGATATCAACACCATTGAAAGATCCAGAAAGTTTCTCCACAAAAGGATCCTTTAGATGCAATCAGTGCAATATGTGCAACTTCATGAAACCTGCTCGACATGTCTTTTCCCACAACCCACATAAATGCTATACCATATATAGCTTTATAAACTGTAATACCACATTTGTGATATATCTTATCACTTGTGGTTGTGGGAAGAGATATGTCGGAAGGACCACAAGGGCCCTGAAAACAAGGATGCAGGAACACTGCAGATTGATTCGAAAACAAGATATTAACCATCCTGTGTCTAAGCATTTTACGGAATGCAGACAGGGAGGCATAAATAGCTTCTCTTTTATGGGTATTGAAAAGATAATGAAAAAAGAAAGAGGGGGAAATGTTGTAAAGGCTCTAGACTGTAGAGAATCCTATTGGATCTTCACTTTAAAAACTAGACATCCAGATGGGATGAATGTGGAATGGAACCTCAATCATTTCCTTAAATGAGATCATTCAGAGTATATATATTTTAATATCTAAGATAGAGAAAAAAAAAAAAAAAAATATGTACAATTTATATATACACAATAAATACCAACAGCCTATTGCCTTTTGCTTTATTACCCCCACTTGTATCCAGCCAAACCTTGGACTATTTGACTTATCTGTACTAAAGGAGTTGACATGTCTAATTGAGTACATTTACTGTTATCAATGTAATCTGGTGTCTCCTAAAATGAATATGTACCTAACAATTTGTTATAAATTACATATTCATCTATACCAACATGCATGTAACCATAGTACTGTAACAATGCCAAATAGGTAAAAATATTTCATTTAAAAAATCCATATGCCTACTACATAGTACTCCACACTACATATATAAACAAAGGTATCTACTCAATAATATGTAAACTCCATCTCACATATAGGAGCAAGCATCTTGCTGCCCTTCAGATATAGGTACAAGACCAAATTATACCTTTTTAACTTGTTTTTAATTTCTCTAGACTTTTTAAATAATAAAAATAATCCTTATACTATAATATTTGTTCAAACACATAGTAGCGTTAGATTATGTTTTCACCATATATGTTTACTTATATCTTTTTGTCTATATTATTCTTTTTCCTTAAAGTATTGTTTATATATTTTTATGAAGTTTTTTGTAAATATTTATAGAAATTGTTTAGTGAATAGTTTTGTTAAATATAAAATTTATACATTTTCTGTGCATCTTTATGTGCAGCTGCCTGCCTAGTGATTTTTTAGTGGCCCGTAGTGATTTAATCTAATCATTTAATGGTACCCATGTTAGTATCTCTTACACTTTTTGGTCCCTCAATGCTCTGGTAGCTAGAGGAAGCGTCTGCGCATGTGCCAATACGGGGAGCAGGAGGGAGGCACACGCAGTCCCCAGAGGCATGCTCTCAACGTGGGGCCATCCAGAGAGGCGCACGGCATTGATGAGCGCGGCTGGGTACTGCAGAGGCTCCCAGAGTGACTCGGCGCGCGGCGCATGCGCGGCACGAACGCACCCCATTGGTCTCAATACAGGCCATGACGTCATGACGTGCCAAGCGTGGATAGTGCGGCTTGGACTGCAGACGTTCACAACAGCTCCGGCGCGCGACACGCATGAATCATGGCCTGACTATGCGGATGACGTCAGTTTTGGGCGCGAAAACTCGGCGGGCAGCTGTATTTAAACCTGCAACAATATAGCATACAGCACTTCTTGAAAAAGTTCCCCAGAACGAAACGCGTTGAAGTTTGCTGCTGTCCCACATCCAGATGACTTACCAATAAAGGAATTTTACTGCAAGACCTGCTCTTATCATCTTTTGCTGTGCGCTGCACACCTTGGCCTTAAAAAACAAACAAAACCAAAACAATTATTTTTATTGCAGGTCAGGCCACTGACCCTTCCTGGTTTTTATGTGTTTGTCTAGAACTGAAGTTATCGGAGGCCAATGTCTGGTTTTAGGAAATTGGGGGGGGGGGGGGGGGGGGGGTAACAAGTCATTTCTGACAGTGGACAAACAAAATCTTTTAATATAATTTTAAGAGATTCCTGAAAGTGTCTGGGAATGCCAGAGGGTGTGGTCACAAAGACGGTCTCAAAATTTGTGTAAGTTTACTAAATATAAAATATCACGGATCTGATATTAGTCACAAGAATTACAAGCATATCTTTGTAACGTTTGCAATCTGGCGAATTGAATGCTAGACCACGATTGTTAAGGGCTTACGCCCAGAAAGTGGCCTTATGCTGTTTGCAATGCAAGAGACGTTTAGGGTACAAGCTTAGCATTTGGGAATATTAATCAGAAATTCCCTATAGAGGGTGTGTTTGGCTATGGCACACCTGAATTTCCATATTTCCAACTTAAATCCTCTCTGAAGGAATCTGACCAATGTTATGCTATAATGTAAATTAGATTTTCATATTTTCCCTTTTTTATTTATATTGTACTGTTTTTTTTTTTTACAACCTTTTTTCCCTGTAACTTAAGCATTCTTTATATTGTCTTTTCGACTGATTGAACTTTGCACATTTTGAAGAGTGATTAATGTTCAGACACATTTTGCTACAATAGATTTGTGTGTTAACATATTTTGTACATCTTGATATCGGTTTGGTGGTGGCAGATAGAAATATAGCAAACAAAAAAAAGGGGGGGAAATCGGTGCTTGATATAAATAATGAATGTGCATGACGATAATAAATGTGATCTAGTGAATTACATTTTTCAGGATGCTGATATTAATCTGAATACAAGTATATATGAGGATGGAATTAATAATGAAGTCTAAGCTGCTTCTATGGATGACCAAATCCAAATTTAAAGTATATAGAGAAGAAAAGAAGCGCTTGCTCCAGACAGATTTATTGATAAAATACAATATTATTGAACTGTTATACCACCTTTGAATCACCAAATGTTATTCACACCATTACTACCCGTGGAAAACCAGCAGCACTTTTAAAACTGCCACTCCTTTTGAAACGCTGGTAAGTGAGGCGATTATTACTTTGGATCATTAAGACAGCAGTGAACTTAAGAGGTTCTAATATCAACTATATATCAAGGAACATTTTGTTTCCCTCCCATTGAGGGGTATCTATCTTTGAACTTATTATCCATTGAACACATTCTTCCTAATATAGGGTGATCTGTCTGCTCTCTTGTATTGGAGGACTGACATATCGTGGGTTTTATGTAATATCATTTGGTGTCAGTTATCAGTGATGTGATGTTTTCTTATGCATGTGCACATTCTAGCCCTGTGAATTTTTAATACTGTATTTTGTCAATACATTTGAGTATCTGGAGCACACGCTTCTTTTCTACTCTCTATAGTGTGACGGCTTGAAAGCAAACATTATCCATTTGAGGGACAATGCAGGGGTTAAAAGCTAGGAATCTCTGTGTATTAACCCTGATCACATATACAAGTCATGTGCTCACAGATGTGCCTTTCATGACAACCATGTTAGTTCTTAACAGTTGGTACACGGCCGCTTGATACTAGGAAATCTTAAAAGAAAAACAAGGAGTGTTCAAGGAGCCCAACACTTGAAGAAAAAAAGTCAGTGGAAACATGGGTTTTTAGTGATTTCTCCAACACTTTTCCATTACTCTGCCAGCACTAATCCCTTAGCTCAAAACATCACCCATCTTTATTAGAAAGCGTTAGTGAATTATATTACCTATACCAAGCAGGAGCTAGCTTGGCATGAGCAGTACAAACTCATGTTTTGCAAACATCTCAGACTCTCTGACAATGTACAAGATGTCTTTAAACCCAGGGGTGAGCAAAGTTTTTACCCTGTGCCCCCTCCCTCACCATTCCTGCTTGCCTCCCTGTGCCCCCCCCCCCCCCTCCTCCAGCATCAAATGATGCCGCGGGGTCATGTGATGTCACGTTGCCATGGCAACGCAACCCCTTAAGAGTCATCATCGCCGAAGATCAGGTAGGAGAAGCTGCAGAGGCCTTGCGCGGTCCCCCGGCATTTAATTTAAATGCCTTGGGGGTGAGCACAGGACCTCTGTAGCCACCGCACCCCCTTGGAAATTCTCCTCCCCTCCCTCCGGGGGCCACGTCCCCCACTTTGCGCACCCCTGTTTTAACCTATAAACAGACATGGTTCCAGGAAGGCCATAAAAATGGACACCTATACCACAACTTAAATTAAACTTCACAACCTTATGATGGTTACATGATTAATATACAAATGTATACACAATAGTAATCATCTTAAATATGACTAAACACAGGTATGTCGTCTAGAATGTAATTCTACACTGTTACGCCTTCATCAATTAAAATGTTGCATAAAACAACATTTTATTTGACTTAATTACATTTTGTAAATGAGCATGTAGCTGCAGCCTACTGCGTTTCTGAGGCAGTAAAGTTTTGCTTAAAACGTACACTGCTAAGCAAAACTTTTAATAAGGATTAAAAAGAAAAAATCCTGATGCAACACAGCACAAATAAGTGCACTGTTGCTTTCTATACACACACCCTTCACCATCATTCAATGGACGCTCATTAACCCAGGTAAAGCCTTTTCTAAACCTTTTTTCCATCCCACACCCAATCAAGACAAACCACGCAGCTTCTCCCTCTATAAAACTGCCTTGATCTTTCCAACAGCAATAAAACACACTTGCACCCTATTCATCGCCTCAATGTTACAATAATTTTTCATAAGACCCAAATTTCAAACTCGCCAAATTTGTTAAACAGATGTGCAGCAGAGCCGGAGCGGGTGCTTCCCCTTGTGACCCGGGAGCTTCGGAGAGGGGGAGATCCATCCCGGGGGAAGGAGGGCGCCGGTCAGTGCAGCCCTGCTGAGGGGAGGCTGGCGGCCATCTTGGTCCACCCGCTCAGCTCGCTGCAACTGCACAGGAAAGAGAAAGATACTGGCTGCAAACAACGAGGTGAGAGAAAGTGCAAACAAGGATCTTTCCCTCTCCTCCAACTAAACCTTATCTTGAGCCCCAATATCTCTTATAAATTGCTCTGGGCCCAGTAGCCAATTTATAAGGACAGCCCTGATGAGAGAGGGAAGACCAAAATACCAAGGAACAAAGGCTCAATCAAAAGCAAGGAGAGAGAGACAGAGAGACAGAGAGTGTGTGTGTGTGTGTGTGTGTGTGTGTAAAACACCTCAGGAATGAGGGGGCTTATTTCAACTTAATTTTTTTTTTTTTTTACATCACCCAAACAAACCTGGCTCTAATTATAGACAAAAATTTGACGACTAACAACAAACATGCCACAACAACAAAAAACAGGTGGTCCCGTGTGAGGCCTCCCTCTTCTTTAAAAAACAAAATACAGGAGCCAAAGATCAAGCGTCTATCGCAGGCAAAGACGCATAACCAGACTCTGAAGAGACAGATGCCCCGCTTACTCGCAAAGAAATGCTGGCATTTGTTCAAGACATCAAAAGCTCCTTCCACTCCGGGATACAGAGTATTCGTCACAGTATCAGAGAGGATAGCATCTATAGGAGACCACATCGTGGACTTGGTTTCCATGCAAAATAGTTTACCTACCAAGAAACAATGCCTATTCTCTCACCAGATGAGGGCGAAGAGAAACCGAGATCATTGGGTCTACTTGAGCCAGAGGACCTGGAAGCCTCCCAGCAGACCAGTCTCTCCTAAATCACAGCACTCGACATGGGTGAAGACCCCCAACTACACGGCGAGCAAAGACCCAGCCCACTTGAAAAATTAGTGCTGGCTACTCATTAAGCTACTCTTTCATTTGGCATGCTAGCTGAGCGGTGTTCTAAGTTGTAACTGGACATGCTGCCCACTCCAGAAATGTATTTTAACATTAACTAAATGTTGCGACATCTGGAGTCCACCTGACGACTTGAACCATTCTCAAATATGGACTGTTTATAAGAAACTGCCGAAGATAGTTTCCCATGCTGTGAAATGTTTTAGATTAATATTACAGGCTACAAAACTGTTTTTCGCAGTTAATGATAGGTTTCGCGATAACTAGGGTTTGACAGTCAGTTTGATCTAAGTTGAAAGCTTGGAGCGGTTAGTATATGATGGTCTAACCCAAAACTGTTTTCCAGGCAGAGGTATGTTCTGGATATAGGTCTCAGGTCGATATGTTGTTTATCTCAGAACTGTTTTCCCAATATCTTATGTATATCTTTTACACGGTTTTTTGTTGTTTTTCTTCCCCATAGACTATAGATTTTGAGATAGCCGAACACTGGCTGCCAGCCTGATCTACTCAATGTGTGAAAAATTAAGGATAAGGTGATTTAAATAGTTATGATGTTATTTTCCCCCCCCCCCCCCCCCCTCTTTTTTTTTTTTTTATTTCCTGATGTGTACGACCACCCATAAAATCTACCCTGTATTTTTTGGGGTGTTTTTTTTTCTTCTTCCTGAAGGTTTAGCTCCCAAACAAAGGAGCACTGCAGCATTTGGCTGTTGATTTCTCTCTCTCCCTCCACCACCCAATGTTCACTTACCCTGTGACTGCAATAGACTCACACCACGGGACTTATGGTTGGTTCCCCCAAACATAGTTTGGAAACCAGTCATCTTTTCACCCAACCCTACTATGCCCACACTCTCCACACATTCAGTTTTATAAGCATTTGTCACTACTGAATAACAATGTGTATTTGTCAATGTATATGTTCTCATTCCAGACTGTTTATGAAAGTTGATACACTGATTTCTCTGTTATACATAAGTTATCACTCTGTTCACCTGTATTATAAACCTCTCAAACACCACCATGCCGACTAATATAATTTCTCATAATACCAAGGGCCTAAACAACACCCCCCGTTCCCCCGTAAGAGATGAATTGCACTCTCGGAGGCTAAAAGACTAGCAAGAGATATCATTTTGTTACAAGAAACATCTGAAAAAGGATCAATCATTGCAGTTTAGTAGTGATTATCTTCTAATCACTCATCATCTCTACAAAAAAAAAATGGTGTGGCTACACTTCCATAAAATTTTAAATTTCAAAGTAGACAAAATTAAAAGCGACCTTCCTGGGAGAATTTTAATCATTACAGGATCACTGGACTCTACCCATCTAGCAATAGTTAATATCTATGCCCCCAATGAATATAAAGAATCCTTTTTCCAGGAGCTAACAAATTTTATATATTCTATCCAGAAAGGCTTTTTAATTCTGGCAGGAGATTTAAACGCAATAATGGACCCAAACCTAGATAAGTTCCCCAGTCTTCTACCACCACAAAAGATAGTTCCCTCCACTTGTGGACTTGTATCCATGACCAAGGATCTGATGTTGCTAGACTCCTGGAGATTAATGAACAATAAGGTAAAAGACATCTTTTTTTTTTCATCCCCATAACAGTTATTCACGAATAGACTATATCTTAATAGATCAACAAATTAGTGATATTTCCTCAGCAATAATTGCCCCCTTTGCTTGGTCAGACCATTCTACACTTCTAACTAAACTGGGAGGCCTCACAACCAAAAATAAAACAAGGTTGTGGTCTTTAAACGAATCTCTACTGTCAAACCCACAATCTTCAATTAATGGAAGAGGAACTGGTCCAATATTTTGAAATAAATAACACCACGAGGTTTCCTCTTTTACCCTCTGGGAGGCCCATAATACAGTGATTAGAGGTAAGCTGATTGCTCTGGCATCTCGAAAAAAGAAAGAACAAAACAAAATCGAAACACCAACACAAAAATGATCAGAACTAGAATCTATCCATAAAACAACCCCCTCACAGAAAAACTATAGGCAAATAATTTTAGGAAGGGGCCAACTAAATCTTTTGTTGGTGACAAAAGCAGAAAGAGCTATAAGATGGACTCAACAGAAATACTACAAAAAAGTAACAAGGCAGATAGAATGCTGGCATGTAAGTTAAAGCAAAAACAAGTAAAAGCTAAAATCCATAATATTTACACCAAAAATGGATTTTTTATCTCAGCCTCAAAACTATAAGTGATGCTTTTAAAGAATATTATACATCTCTTTACAATTTACCTGCCCAGTGGGAGATTCAGCTAAAAATAAAAGAGCAAAAAAGATTCAGCACTTTTTAATAGAATGCCGACTCCCCACATTGGAACTGAATGATATAATAAATCTTGAAAAATCTATAGAGCCCCTTGAAATTTTGGAGGCTATTACATTCTTGAAAATTGGGAAAGCCCCTGGTCCGGATGGATTTTCAAATCTTTACTATAAGAAATTTTCCACAATACTACTTCCACATTTAACCAAGATATTTTATGAGATGCTTCTCGGCCTCTCTCCACCTAGAGATATGCTACAAGCAACCATAGTGGTAATCCCAAAAGAAGGGAAAGACCCGATGTGCTCTAGCTACAGACCTATTTCCCTGTTAAACACAGATCTTAAACTCTACGCAAACATTTTGGCCACTAGACTAAATGGTATTCTTCCAAGATTGGTCCATCCGAATCAGGTGTGTTTTGTCTTGAGCAGACAAGCCCTTGATAATACAAGGAGAACAGTGAATTTAATACATGTGGCGAAACCAACCACATGCCCATCTTTATTACTTTCATGGGACGCAGAAAAAGCGTTTGATATATTGGATTGGCAGTTTATGACGGCCACACTTTCAGATGATACACAACCAAAATTTTAAATAGCATAAACATGCTATACTCTGTCCCAACGGCCATAGTGAAAACAAAACTCTTTGATCCTTTTACAATATTAAATGGAGCCATACAGGGGTGTCCACTGTCCCCCTTGTTGTTTGCTTTGGCCATAGAACCATTAGCCTACCAGATAAGAATGAATCCCGATATTACGAGTATTCCTGTTGGAAAGGAGGAATTCAAGATACCTCTTTTTGCGGATGATATACTATTGACGCTTTCAAATCCTCTTACTTCACTCCCTAATCTTTTCCAAGTTTTATCGAAATTTGTTTCCCTTTCAGGATACAAAATTAATCATTCCAAATCTATGGCCCTTAGTCTAAATTTTCCCAAAGATATGGTAAAACTACTCTAACTTAATTTTGATTTCAAGTTGAACTCGAACCATATTAAATACCATGGGGTCCAAATAACAAAAGATTATTCAACTCTATATAATACAAATTTTAACCTTTTTTTCCCCCCGACCAAATTGCAAAAGATCTGGCAATTGGAATCCATATATAATATCCTGTTTGGGAGGATAGCCATTATTAAAATGAATATTTTACCTAGACTACTTTACCTCTTCCAAACTCTCCCAGTTAAAATTTGCCAGAAAGATCTCAATAATATTCAAAAGAAAATACTGAAATTTGTATGGCAAAATAGACGTCCCAGCAAAGACATCCTTTATAAACCTAAGTTAGAGGGAGGCTTAGCCCTCCCAAACCTACAAAAGTATTACAGAGCTGCACAATTAGGGCAATTAATTAGCTGGCATTCAAACCCAACTGACAAAAGATGGGTCAAACTAGAAGAATTGATTTGCTCCCCATTTAAAATTAAGAATCTCCTTCGGTTTAATAAAAAAAATCTAGACCAGTTGAGATTTACAAGAACTTGGTAATATCTTTTGCCTGTAATCTCTGGGACTCCCTTAAATCTAGGTTCCAATTAACTGGTATCCTATCCCTTATGCAACCCCTCTCTCCCTTTGTACACAGGTAACCAGCAATTTAACCCCTGGGTCCAAAAGGGCTCTTAAGAGTGAATGATATTCTTATCCAAGGTAAAGTTCCTCTATTTGCCTCGCTAATAACAAATGACAATATTCCCTCCTCTGAATTTTTCAGATTTCTTCAGGTTAGACACTATCTTATCCATCTACAAACCAAACCGATCCCATATTTTAACCTTATACAAGGATTGGTGTCTACACCAGCCCCTTACAAAGGGCATTATATCCAGAAAACACCATAGTCTGACTCCCCGTCAAAAATAGCCAAACCCCCGATAATTATATATCTTGGGAAAAACTAGTTGAACACCAGTTTGGACCTTGGTATCTGGAAAGATTTCTGGGAAGCCGCCTCCAAAAATTCATTGTGTTGTGATTAAGGAGAATATTTCAAATGTAATATTTAGATGGTATATGACTCCTAGGTTAAACTCTTTTCTCCCAGGTGTTTCCCCATTATGTTGGCGTGGTTGTGGTGAAACGAGGAATATACTGCATATATTTTGGTCATGTCCAAAAATTCAACAAACATGGAGGGAAGTGTTTGCCCTAACACACAGGATCCTAGGAATTACAGTCTCACAGGATTCAGTGTGTGTGTGTGTATATATGTATGTGTGTATATATGTATGTATGTATATGTATATGTATATGTATATGTATATGTATATATATATATATATATATATATATATATATACAGCAACTGTAAATATTACTGTATGTTCATTTGCATGTCTTAGACAGGTCTGCAACCCTGTCTAAGACATGCAAATGAACATACAGTAATATTTACAGTTGCTTTATGCTTTACTGTGGAGGGTTTTTGTCACTTTTTTTACCCACCATAACCTTAATGACAGTATATATATATATATATATATATATATATATATATATATATATATATATATATGGAAAACCAATGGCCAATTAATTAAAAAATAAATAAATGTAGTTTCCCAAATTTTAAACGCTACTAGGTGCACAATCGCCAAGAATTGGAAACAATCTGTTCCCCCATCTTTAAGCCAAATAAACAATAACATCTGGCATATAGTCTATATAGAAAAACTCTCAGCCTACCTGAACGGTTCGACTTCACAATTTTCTGAGACTTGGGCTCCTTGGTTGCGACATGCAGGTATATCCCCATATTTAGATTAGAATATCTTTAACAGAGTGATCTATGTTGTATTTAACCAATTGCACACTATGTTATATTGTTTCAAATGCTGTCACCTTCCCCTAATACCTCCCCTTCCTATTGTGTTATCACCAGATTATATGTAATACTGTATCATATTTCCCCCACATCCTTTTTTCTTTTTTTTGTACCTCTATTTTTGAAAAAAAAAAAAAAAAAAAGTAGTAAATAAAACAAAAATAAGTCTCATCTCACCATCATGTGCTTTACGTAACTTATTTAGATAAGCAAGATGTGCCTCTCACTTAGATCAAGAGAGAAGTTGGCAAACAAGACAAATGGAGGATGGGAAACTTTCCTGTATGGAAGCACACATTGTATGAGGAGGCTTAGTGGCAGTTTCAGTTACTATCAAATTCCAATAATAGCAGATATATTTCATGTTTCCACAGTATCCTAATACTTGAGGGTTTTTTGAAGTGAAACTTCTTTAGTGGCACCTATTCTCATGGGGCAAAACTGGAGCGAAGGAGACGAAAATGAAACGGAAGTGACGTGACTCCCCCTCCCCCCCCACCCGCTGTGACAAGCAGCGGAGGCGGCAACAGCCGCCGGCGCAGCTCCTAACGACCGCCGTTACCCAAAGACGTGCGCAGAGCTTCCGGTACTGTGGGTGTACCAAGATGGCGGAAGCCCCGCAAGTCCTCCGGCTGTGAGAGGAGCCGCTGCTCAGCCTCTCTCCTGCCTCATGCTTCCCCTTCCCCGAGTCCCGCTGACTGAGTGCCGCCGGTGCTGGAGGAGAAGAGGAACCCCGGGATCATGACGGCCGCTGCGCTGTCAGCATGTGACGCGCATGTGCGCAGACATTATCGTGCGCTCCTGCTCGGGTAACGTGGGAAGCGGGGGAGTTTGAGCGCGCTGCTTCCCACGCATACGGCGGGCCCGGTGCGGCCGCGTCTCAACCTTCCCCCACCCCTCTCCCCCCAATTACCCCCTCTATTCCTCCCCCCACACCCCCCCACCGGCATCATGGTGTTCTTCCCCGGGGGGGGGGGGCGTCACACTCACATGGGCCTCCTCGCCGTATGTGCCGTCCTCCCTGCCCTGATCCCCGGCACTGCGGGACAACACAACCTGTGCCCATCCCTCCTCCTACCACACTGCTCTGCCGCCGTGCTCGCAGGTGCAGGGGGTGAGGGGAGGTGCAGGTGAGGAGGTGAAGGGGGGTGATGTAAGGAGGTGAAGGGGGGTGATGTGAGGAGGTGAAGGGGGTGATGTGAGGAGGTGAAGGGGGGTGATGTGAGATGCAGGGGGGGTGATGTGAGATGCAGGGGGGGTGATGCGAGGTGCAGGGTTTGATGCGAGGTGCAGGGGGGTGATGCGAGGTGCAGGGGGGTGATGCGAGGTGCAGGGGGTGATGCGAGGTGCAGGGGGGTGATGCGAGGTGCAGGGGGGTGATGCGAGGTGCAGGGGCATATGCGAGGTGCAGGATGGGGTCACAAAGTCACACGCACACACACAGTCACACGCACGAGGAATTCACGCTTAGTGCAAATAGCAAATACAGGGGATGTGTGCCGAGCACACACATTCTAAGTCCAAATTTATTTGCGTTTTGTCAAAGAAATTGTATTTTGATTTTTAATTAAAACATCACAAACACAATTTCTGTGACAAAAGTCAAAGAAGTTTCACTTACTATGCGCATGCACAGCACACACAGCTTTTTTTTTATAGCATTTTTTCCCCACAGAAGTAAAACTTCACATTAAGAAAAATGTATTTCTAAGGAAGAGACAGTAAACTCTGGATATAACGGCAATATCTATCTAATGGCACATGTCGAAATGGGTAATCACAAATCAAAATGTCACAGCTCTGGCAGTAAAACACGTTTTGTAGCATACAGTAACTTGCGCACCCCTCAACAATGGCTCCTAACATTGACATAGTAAAGACTGGAGAGAAATGAAGAACTACAATGTACAAGTACAATGTTGTTTTATATAGTGCAGTTTTACATTATGTTTTATTTATGTTACATATGCAAGTTCTTTATTTTTCAATTTTTTTATTAAACTGGCAGCACTGACGTCCATTTTTTATTTATACCCCCTTATAAAATGAACTCTCAATATATAACGGAATGTTTGATATAACGGCACCAACAATCCCCGCGAGGGAGCCATAATATCCAGAGTTAACTGTTCTTGGATTACCCATGTAGTCTTTGCCTAAATGGGACTGCAAGTTAACAGAATAGCATTGGCCACAAAAGTGCACTAGCCACAAATGGAAATGTACAGATTATCAGGGGACAGTAGGAATACATCATTTAGATCTTATGTGGGTGTTTATCTGAAAGACTCTTCCGCACATCTGTATTTAAAAATGGTAACAGAAACTTGAAACCTTTTATTTGAATATCCAGTTCCTTCATTAAATTGAAGATACCATAAATTCTTTAAAAAAAAAAAAAAAACTAAAAAAAAAAAACCACACACAACAGGTAAATACCAAGGCTTTTAGTATTTAAGTATTAGTGTACTATAGTTTAGTATTTAAGTATGTTTCTTTTTTTTCAATGTATAGCTGTATAGAAATTGACACCGCTAAATGGAAGTGTAGTCAAGTCAGATTCCAGACAATGAAGTTTTATTAAGCGAAATTGTTACTACACTTAAAGTTTGCTCAGGAGTTAGGATGTACACTGCTCATAAGGTAAGAAACTCCACGGGGACTCCGAAACGAACACGAGATGTGTGATAAAAAGGTAAGGTGCATGAAAGAATGGCTGCTCAGTTGAATGAATGAAGTTTGAAAAGTAAGAAGTTGTGGCTCATTCACCAGAACGGCAGCAGGCCCGGAAACCACACTGGAGGTTCTGGCATCCGCTGGCGGTATCAGCATGAGGACCTGCACAAGAACAGAACCAAGGTGAAAAACAACATACCTTTATGAGAAACGTGTTGCACTTTTTACCACAAACATTTCTGGTTACTATCCAAACAATATCTGTAGCAGATGTGATACTTGTGGACGTTTTCAAAACTGTATGCCGAATAAATCCATATACACAATCTTCCTAATAAATTAATATTTTTCAGGAATCAATACTACTTTTTGCATGCTAATGACTCACTTTGTTTCACATGTATTCAAAGAACGATTAAACAAGCGACAGCCCCTGAAAAATCAAATAATTCCGGCTACCAAAAATCACATCGCCGTCGCGCTCACTTAACGACGACAATGCATTTGTTTTCAATCGCCGGTACTATAAGCGCGGCTTTCGGGATGAGCTCCCTCCAATTGTTACCGTGGTAATACAATTTATCTGGAGGAACTGTTTCCAGTTAAAGTTACGCTGAATTGTAAAACAAACATTAAAACTGGAAAAGAAGAAATTTCAGGGACAGAACATGTATTTTTTGCAACTCCGATTAATTGCAATTTATTGGACTACACCCATAACAGTGAAGTATTTTCATATTACACACGTTTCCATCACACAGGAATAAACTAAACAAATTAATATAATAAAATTAGGTTACTGCTATGCTTGATGATTTAATACATTCTTAGAAGTCTGGAAATGTTCCATTGCATTTATTTACAAGGACGCTGAATGGGTGTGTTTTGTAAAATCTTGTTTATTACCTTATCAAGATTTTACAAAATCAGATTTAAAGCATGTTACAAAAAAGAAATAAAGTCCATCTCTACACCAAATAAACAATAACATTGGCATATAGTATATATGGAAAAACTCTGCCTATCTAAATGGCTCTACCTCACAATTCTCAGTGACCTGGGCCCCTTGGTTCCGACATGCTGGTATATCTCCATATTTAGATTAAAAGATTCTGAACGTTGTGTTCTATGCTGTATCAAAACTGATGTTCATTATATTGTATATGTATGTACAAATGCCGTATCCTTCTCTCAATTCCCCTCCAATTGTGATTTTACCAGATTATATGCATCAATGTAACCTCACCTCCCCCCAGCCCCCTCCACCATCCTCTTTTTTTCTTTAAACAGATTTTTTTTATTGTAACATTGGGGTACAGAAGGGAAAAGGGGTAGGGGAAATTGTTACGCATTACAGTTCATCGGCATTCGTTTATTCACACAGGTAGCACACCTTACTGAACATACATATTTGACGTGTTGTATAAAAATCGCATACGTCAGTCTGATGGGATGGAGGGGGGTAAGGGGGGGACAACCATAAGGGATAGAACACAGCAACTTACATGTGATGGGGAGGGAAAATTATCACAGTATTCACAGAATTACATCTCAGCGTCTCATTCCATTCCCATCTCCTACTGTAAATCTCCTCTCGGTTTAGATCCTTCTGAAGCATCCGGACAATTTTTACAGCATTGCTAGCTCTGGGCCCATGCCACCCTCCTGTGACAACCATGGTTCCCACACCTGAGCAAATGTATGGGATTTCTCTTAGATGAGCCGTGATATGCTCCATTTTCATGGTATGCCATATCCTGCGTTTGACAGATTAATCCCGGGCTAGTCTGTTTATTCCACCTCCTTTTTTTTTTTTTATCTATCCCCTTCCCTAAATTCTGATAAATGATTAATAAAAACTTAACAAAAAAGAAATAAAAGGAACTAGTGTGGCACATCTGTTTCCTGGAATCGATCCACAGAGATTAAAAAAAGTAAGAAAATCATGAGAATAAGTAAGAATGTTCATTGGCTTGTGGCAACTTAAAGGAAAATATCGCATAGTTGACATAGTCAATGGTGTACATACAGTTATATGCAAACCATATAGATAAAACAAGACTATGAATAATAGTACCATCTTTAATATAACCTTTTACACTGGTCAGGAAACAACATTGTATCTGTTTTGGCACTAGTTTCTTTTTCAGTAGCCAACAAGCAGCACACTATACTGGGCCATTTCACATTACCATTAATGTTGTCACAGTAGTAGAAGTGCTCATCATTAAGGGAAGGACATGCTGAAACCAAATCCTGCAGACCTGCTCCAGTCACCGTAAGACATCCAGAGAGATTTAGGTGTTCCAAGTGAGGTAATCCTCCTCCTAGAGTTAACGCCCTTTAAAGAAACAATAGAAGGAAGAAAAACTGCTGTTGGTTATTGCTCGTCACAAGTAGTCCCTTGTACAAGCACTGCTCCCCATCACTGGATGGTAGCGAGGTGCAGAGAGGAAAGCAAGCTGGGAATGTGCCCTCCAAACTCATTTAAAGCATCCACTTCCCTGTGCTGGCTGAAAATGGGATAGTTCCATTATATTCTATTGTGGAACTACATCTGTTTATTGTCTACAAATGATGTGAATCAAAACATAGAAACTGATCAGAGCATAAAACCTAACTTGTTTCATTTGTGTTGTGAAAACTTTTGCCTCATATAGTTTACCACTATAGAGAGACAATATCTGTCTGTTCCGCCACTGAAATATGACATTTTATGTTGTCACTGCAAACTATATGGAACATCAGTGACAAATATACCAGATTTATAAAAAGTGATTATCTCTCAAATTACACGCCTTTCACTTGCTTTCTATTAAAATCTTTTCTTCAAATCTCTAAAATTGTGCCTATAACCAATGGTGGGATTCAAAATTTTTAAGAAACGATTCTTACCTTCACGCAGGCGGAGTCTAACAGCATCTCCCGGCATCCATTTCCCTTCTCAAAATTGTCGCACGGCGTCACATAGCGCCGCGTTGTCCACGTAATGTCCCGTTGCCATAGCAACGGACATCACGTGATGCGGTTATGTCTCCATTGGCATGGCAACGCGGCACCATTTGACATCGCGCAGCCATATTGAGAGGATTTACATGGAAATAGATGCAGGGAGAACATGTTAGACGCTGACGGCGAGAATTAAGCACCGGTTCGGTGAACTTGTGAAATTTTAGTAACAGGTTGGCACGAACCGGTGTGAACCTTCAGAATCCCACCACTGCCTATAACCAACATTTCCCCCCCAAAGTTTGAATATATTAAGCCAGCGGTGCGCAATCTTTCCAACGTACGCCCCCCTCCCTGCTCGGGCCCCCCCCCACTTACCGCCTCTCCGGTGTTAAATGACGCTGCGGGGTCACGTGACATCACGTTAACCCCCCCCCCCCCAATCTTACGCCCTCCAGTTTGCGCACCGCTGTATTAAGCTACTGCTTTTTAAGCTACCAAGCACACATTTGTCAAGAGCAAAGCTCATGTACATTTTTTTATGCCAAGAACATGCATACATTAATGCAGATTTTACCTACCTAAGACCATGATCTGTAATCTGATGACATCCGGAAAGGCTTAGGAACTGTAAAACACGTGCAGCCTGCTGTCCTGATTTTGCACTCCCAGAGCATAAGTCTTTTATCTCTGACTGTGGAGTCCTTTGTGCCATTTTGCACAGTGCAGAGGACCCTGGGAGTGCTTTTATAGTCCGCAATTTTGTTCCAGAAGAACAGAACGAATGGCCACAAAAAGAAGCAGCTGTACAATGCTCCTGCCAGCTGACGTTAGTCCTTACGCCAGGCATTGGCTTACTACAGCAACCATTACTCAAGCAATCCAGTTTGGAAGACATCTCCAAAACACAAAGTCCCTCACTGTTTTTGTATTTCCAATCGGCAGCATCTTCAATATCAGCCGGCCCTTCTGAATCTAAAATCCACATCTGTGAAACATAATTCTCCGATCTGTTCAGGCTTGTCCAGCGCTCTTTACAAAAGATTCCACTTTCGTCTGTCATGTGACCCAAGTCATTGGACTGCATGGTGTTAGTAATGTCTTTGTTTCTCCAAGAAGTTTTTACATTCTTGTGGTTTCGGCAGCATTTGAGAAAACTTTTCTTGTGAGAGGAGAGCACACCGAGTGCTCTTGACATTTTTTCCAACGTTAAATCTGTTATTTTGTCACAACCAGACAAATCAACATGACGGAGACTCTGGCAACTACCAAAACACCATCTGAAAGGGATTGTAAAAGAACAGAATACAGTTGTAATGAGGTATCCGTAATTTTACTGCTTTATTGCTTCACCAATTCTAAGTTATATATAGTGGGCAGACTGTATTTGGGGAAATAGCATGAACCCCATTTTTGTAAACTGTAGCTCACCTCTCCATGTTTGCATATTAGAAATATACACTGGTATATCAAGTGAATGTAACTTCTTGCAAAGGAAAATCTCATCTGCATTGAGACTTCTAAAGGTCAATCACCACTTGCATGATGCAGTATAGAATACTGAATGTGCATGCATACTTCCCAACTACTTTTTTTCTTGTGAGAGAAACTCCTAAGAATAGTCCAAAAATGCTTTTGCTTATTCGTTGTACAATGTCCCCCAATAATCTCTACAACACAGTAATGTTCCAATGAGAAGGCACTAAATCACCTGCCACCCATGAATGTACATTGTAGAGTTTTTATACAGGAGGAGAATTGAAACAGAGTTGTCACTTACAAACAAATGGAGAACATTGTTGTAATCTTATTTTCTGTGTTTAAACCACAACAAGGCAGATCTGGGCTATCGGTCAAGTCAACTTTTTCAAAGAATAAGTGTGAGAATGGGGTTTATGGAAACCATACAATATGGTTATACAATGCACCATACTAATCTGCAAGGAAATTAGGTTTACTTTTTTCCATCCCAAAATAATCAAAACATTTATGATCTAAGATGACAAAGGGGTTTTAGAATTAAAGCAGAATACTTTTGTATGGTGGAAAACACATGGGGTGATCTGGAATTGAACTGCTGCAGACATTTCCAACAAAGAAAGCCAGATTAAGCTTGATGCTTTAGCATGATTTACTGCTGCATATCCTGTAGTTATGCACAATTATTTAACTTTAGTTTTTCACTAGTTGCAATAGTGATAATGAGTTCACAAATGGTCACTTGAAACCTTCAAGACTTTATGGTAAGGCCATGGTGCTATTCACTGCTGCAAATAAGGAGATAAGTACATTTAAGTATGCTCTCATTTCCCAAAACTCAAGTTCCTTCATTTGTCCACCCGATACATTCTGTGTTTACAAATAGTGCCAACTGCCTTTATAACAGGCCTGCCATGTTGGCAATATAAAGGGTTGCTCTAGACTTAAATTTATGTAGTAAGATTAATAATTCCATTACTTTGCAGAGAATGATACCAAGGATGCCAGTTTTAATTTTATCTACAGGAGATGGAACAATACATTTAGAACCAAAATGTTATTCGTATGTTTATATTAAACTAACCCATCAAACGCAGAGTCTGAGATGTCTGTCTGAGTAAGATCCACAAATTCCAAATTGGGACAAAGTTCAAGCATCTGACGGACCTGCAAGAAATATGTTTGTAAATGACCAAGTATGCTTAGGTCTTTCCTTTTTTCCATAAAATTAATTTTGAGTAATATAGAAGATATATACCATTTTGTTGCTCGCAGCGGAGCTGAATGCAAGAACGAGAGTTTTCACTGAATGTCCAACATGTGGGAGAATATTATGAATTAAACCATGGAGCAATTCCTTTTCTCCCTGTGCCACACTAATAGAGGAAGATTCAACGTCAGCCTCTTCTGTGAAGAACAAATAAAAATAACTAACTTTCTCGTCCTATGTAAATAGTTCCAAGTCCTAGTAGCCACATTGATCCTAGAGATAAGCAGATTGCTGCAGAGTATCACAACTCATAACCAGAGCAAGAGTACAGAGATTTGAAAACCTTGTAGGTTTCTTTTTCAAGACACATTAAACTTGAAGAAACCTAGGTTTCAAAGACTCTGAATACTAGTTTTATTTATAAAGATGTAGTTGTAATGTTCATCCACTAAAAGTCATCATTACTCACATCGTCTGGTTATATAAACAGCATGAAAGTGTCCACAACACCTAGCGACAATGTCTAAACACAAAATATGACAACAAAAAGTTTATCTTTTTAATAACAACAGTGACTGTCAAACATGAAGTATGTTAGATTATCTAAGAGTGGTAGTTAAGGAACACGAAATAAAAGATGGAAAGTATAAATCAATGTTAAAGTTAAATACAAACAAAAGCACACACTTAAAGCGTAAGTTAAGCTGCTTAAGTAGAAAGTATAAGGGCCTTATTCCATATTGTCCAAAGCAAAAAACAATGAGATTTTTCTATAACAAACAGACCAAACTGCTACTAAAATTCCTTTTAACTAGGCTTGTTTACAACAAACGTAGGACATTCTTACATTGTTGACATATGAAAAGTATGTAAGAAAAAAGCAATCAATATCAGTACGTAGAACAAGAATAAAATTACAGTTGCAATGGTCTCATTATGGAAACATCCACCTTTCTTAGTATAACCTCCTTACCGGATTCATCTATGTCTGCATCCTCATCCCATTCCTGATAGGCACGACTTTCATCCTTTCTTCTCGATATCCATTCCCCATCTGGTTCAGTGTCGAGATGAGTGGCAGGTCCATTGTACCAGTCTCCTGGTAAAAGAAAACTTGTTAAAAATAATATAATATATACAGTACACACACACACCTATACAATATCCCACCTCTATAAATGTGAAGTATCCTACACAGTATGAAAAAAGACTGAGCTGAGATGGCGTAACATAGGTGCTACGGGAAGGCTAAGACAATTCATCCGTCTACTTAAAATATTCAATTAACTTGAAATCCTTTAAGAAAATACAATCACATCCTGGCATAACTTCAACTGAATAGTATGTTTTGTGTTTAGGTCTAAATATGTTGCCAACATAGGTATCAGGACTACTAAATGCTTAAAAGATAGAAAGTAACAAAAACCCAAGTAAATTATTCAATAAACAAATAAAAAAGGAAAATTGTAAGCTGAAGCTATTCCTGGACTTTGTACGTACCTGAAAAGCAGCAGAGCTGTAAATGTGGCATCCCGTATACTCTTGAATAATATAATAAAGGAATTTACATAAAATGCATCTCCAAAACAAAGCAATACCCATCAACAAGTTATATTAGATGGACTAAGGATAGAAACGTAAAGATTACATGAATTAGAAACCTTCTATACTTACACTGCAAAAGTATGTGCACATAACATTGCACATATGTATGCATGCAAATACAACAACATATGTAATAGAACATTGTCCTCCTCTTGCATCCAAAGGGTGTATAAGATTCATCAAGCCTGTTAAATCTACATTTTAGAAGAGAAGGCTTAGTTAACAAACCAAAAATAGATCACTCACCTCTAGCCCAGTGAACTGGATAAAGATGTTTCCAAAGAGATCCAGTTTTTGCCAGCTGTACCCATTTACTGTTTACTTGACTGCATCGACACAGCTCCTGTGGGTTAAGGTAACTAAATATGTTCAGCATTACCTCCGGGGGAAGATTGGAGATAGATGTAGTGTTCTGCTGCACCTTTGTTTCTGCAAAAATAAAAGCTCAATGTGTGTCTAAGGAAATCAGCAACTAACAGGCAAGTGCATTATTCCTGCCTTCCAATCCAAAGTATCAAATATATAATTTCAGTGAAAAACAGTAGCAAAATCGTGTATAATAGCAATAAATATAAATAGTAAGTTATAGCATGAGCATCACATTTTCATATACAAAGTAAAATAGTCTAATTGCTGCAACAAAATGCAAAAAATATTAATAGTGCTATTCTGCATAACTAGCGTTACCTATGGCGTCAGGCAATGTATCCCAGAAAAAAAGGAATTAAAAAAAATATAACTGAAATCTAACTGATTTACCCTTGTGTCAAATATTACTGTTCAGCTTTGTATTAAATGCCCATCTTATACCCAGTTTAAAAAAAAAAAAAAAATGATTTGCGTAAATTTACTAGAAAGTACTTATTTGAGATCGTATTACACTTTGTGCAACTTCCACTCTATAATTGCCCACATCAATATTTCTTTGCAAATCTGTAACTGTGCCTTGTTTCCTTTCCAGCAAATCCTGTTCAATATCATTAAGAAATCAGGCCTGTACCCATCGTGCATCATGTGTTAGTGAGTACTACTGCTCCTATTCTCATACACCCATGGTGTACGGTCCAATGTGAGCCTGAAAAGTCTCAGGTTATATGTAGGCTCTGCACTAACACACAGAGTGGGACACTTCAAACCCGTATCAATCAACTCTAGGATAAAAATAACTGGGCCATCCACGTTGCAAGTCAATCCTTTTCGGTGCTGTAGGGGTGATGAGGTTGATGCTCTATCCATGAAGGGCTTACCTCTGTCTGCTTTCTCATCTGCATAATACTTTAGCACCTTCTGGAGCTCCTCAGCCTGGTTCCAGAGGCTCAGGCCTTTAAGGAGTTCTGCGGTGTCTTTTTGGGAGCAGTGCTGTGCAATCACTTTCTTTTTGATATCCTTGAGTTCCTCATATGTAAAATATTCCATCAACATTGGCTGAAAAACCTACAGTAAGACCGGAAACATGGCACATGCATTTAAAATTACCCCACAAAAATATCTAATCGTTTGAAAAATATATAGTAACAGTATATAAAAGTGATTAACAATTGTGAAATGTTACACATATACACCTTCAGTTTAGATTGCGTAGGTGAGGAGTGGCCAACTCCAGTCCTCAAGGGGCCAGATTTTAAAGATATCCCTGCTTCAGCACAGGTGGCTGTCTTCAATTGGGCCACCTGTGCTGAAGTAGGGATATCCCTAAAACCTGGCCTGTTGGTGGCCCTTGAGGACTGGAGTTGGCCACTCCTGGCATAGGTCAAGTCAGCAATTGCATTCAGAGTTTAGGACCACACCCATGTGTAACAAGTTAAATTGTAAGAAACCAACGCATCCAGTAAAGCAACTTTAGTGTACGCCCAGAATTTTCCCTCATGAATTAGGACATCAGTGAGGTGCCAAAAAAAATATTGAAGTGAACAATATGTCTTTATCCTTATGTCACTATTCTATCAAAAAGTCTGCTCACGCCAATTAAAGCAACAATTCGGCTACACAGATTTTTTTTAAATTTTACCTGAACCACAAGATCAAGGGCACCCCAGCATCCAGGAACCCCCTGCAGTTCAGAGCTGCAAGCCCAGGGTGGAGCAGGGGTCCCTTGGGCAAACACAGTGGCTGCTGAGGTCAGGGCTCGCTCTGGCGGGCAGTAGAAAATCCGAGACATTATCGAAAGAGGACGTCGCTGCTTTCTATGTGTGACCCGTGGCAGCCACCTTTGTAGTTAATCTCAAAACTGGCACAAAAAACTACAATTAGGTCCAGAACCAGGGGATCCTCAGTTGTCAGGGGATCACAGATGAGCTTTGGGAGACAGAGACCACGTGTTCCCTTGGTGTAGCGATCACGTGGTAAAGACCAGCCCCCGACGATGTGAACACAAGTGGAGGAAACGCTACTTCTGTTGCGATCGTGTAGGGGTGAACAGGATCTCTCCCTAGAAAAGAAGCAACTAATGCACCAAGTATACTCTGTACGTCTACCGGCATCACAAGGCACTCAAAGGGTTAAATACAGCAGGTTTGCAGTTTTTGGAAATCATAATCTTCCCCTCAACATTGTACCCACCTCCTCCTCTTCCTTCATGTGAGGAAGGAAATCACTGGTGAACGCCTCTAGCCTCTCTTTCAGTTGCTTAGCATAGTTCAGCTGTTCATATTCATTCTGCAAAGAAAACAAATGTTTTAGGAAAGTCACCACTAAAGGATTAAGTCTAGTCCCACATTGAGATGTTAGCTGTGCAAGTCATTCATGAAAATATAAACCTTTTAAAGAGATTAAAAAAAAACACACCACTTAATGTGACTTGTTTGAGAAGAAAGTGTGAACAGTCGGTGCCCTTCACTCTCTTCCTAAGAGATCCCGAGCAGGCTCTTAATTTTCTTGCTTATATGAAGAAAATAACATCTATAACATTTCATAGCATATCATCATGCTATGAAACTATAATTTCACAATTCTTGTAACTACAGGAGTTCCTCAAAACTTTTACGGTAAAGTCAACTAATTACAATATGTTGGTTGAGTTAAATATGTCATTTGATACCAAGAAAACATTTGCACAACATTTTCTTCTTGGAACCTTTCAAAAGCAAAGCAGGCTGGAGAGCAAATGCATTTTATTCAATCCACGCAGAAGAATTAGGCAGAATAGACAACACGTTCAAGTTCATAATAAGATTGTACATTTTCTTGTTGCCTTTGCCATTCTCGGCTACAATAACCAGAAACTAAAAGCTACAGGTGTGCGTTAAACCCCATATACTATGGTGTACTTCCAGCGATACTTGTTCCACAGGCTGGAAAACTCTTGTCCATTTACAAATATTGAAGAATCCTACCTTAAGATTCATTTTTTAATTGGCTCTTACCTTAAAGTGGAGCTGGCTACAGAGATAGTCTCCTTCCTAATTAAGGCCATTAATGGTCATCTGTCCTTAAGCTGTAGCTCATCCACTTAAAAACACTAACTAGTAAAATGCTAGTGGCAGATTTTTTTATCTGCCTTTGGAAAGATGAGTTTGACACACAGCTCCTCCTTACTTTAGACTAGCCTGTCACTATCCTATTAAAATGTTTTGTGCAAGCCTCTGAAAAAGCCGCAGTTATACAAGTCAAATAGTATTGTTACAATAACTTTTAAATGAACATTAATCTCAAGGGGTTCCCCGAACAAAAAGGTTATTATGAGAAAAGAAGGGCTTCCTCCAGCCCCTAAATTATTGTAAGGTATGAAATCTGCAGATGCCAAGACTTTAAAGCATGGGTACAACCCACGGTCTCCACATTTTCTGGGCTTTTCTAGCTGAAATATTACTGCAGTGAGCAAACTGTACTCAAACCTGGGTAGAAAAAAAAGAGAAAGTATCAACAGCAACTAAACTTAATGACAGTTTCATTATCTGGGCTTGGCCCAGGTTTCTTTACTGGGTATGTAACGAGGTTGTTAGCAGGCTAGCACAAATCGAAGCGGTTATCCATGTGTCACGTTCACACTAAAAATGCATGTGTGTGCCTATTTGCAGGTCCCAAAATCTAAATATCTACAGATCAAATGTATGTATTTTTTATATTGCACCATTAATTTACATAGCACTTCACAGCAGTAATACACGTGACAATCATATAAATAAGAAATAATACAAACACCACATTATTGGAAGTGCTTCAGACATAAGTGACACTTAGGAAAAGGAAACCCTGCCCCGAAGAGCTTACAATCTAACTGGTAAGTAGGAAGAACGTACAGAGACAGTAGGGAGGTGTTCTGGTAAGTGGGTCTGCAAGGGGCCACGGTCGATGTATGAGGTGTATAGTATCAGCCACGGAGCTATTCATATGCTTCGTTAAGGAGGTGGGTTATAAAATGGGTCTTAAAGGTGGATAGAGAGGGTGCTAGTCAGATATTGAGGGGAAGGGCATTAGGGCTGGGACCCGCAAACACCCTTCTGAGCCGGTCCCAGTCCCTCCTTGCTGCATGGCTCACTACGCGCTGTGACGCGTCAGCCACCAGGGGATGCAAGAAAATTGTGATCCCGAGCGGTGACGCGTCACGTGGTGCGCTGATGAGCCCATCAGCGGCAGGGGTGGGAGCTGTCAGACAGCTTCTTACACAAGGTAGGGGGTGATGTGTGTGTGTGTGTGTGTGTGTATATCAGCGTGTGTGAGGAGGGCATTTGTGTGGGGAAGACGGGAGGGAGCGGGAGCTGCTTACCTTCCAGCAGCCCGCAGCAGCTCCCTCCTGCAGCCCGAGAGACCGAGCCCGTGGAGGGGGGGTGGGGGGGGAGAAGAGTAGCGGGTCCCTCTGCTCAAACCACGCCCCCCTCCCGCTCCCGGCTCCCTACAGACCACATATCGCGGCCTGTGCCTGTCAGCGTGCCGCCTGTCTGCAGTGCGGGCGCACTGACTGAGGGAGCGCGGGGCCTTAGCCTTACAGAGGTGTGGGGCAGTCAGTGAGAAGAGTTTAAGGCTTTAGACACAAAAAGGGTAGAGAAGACGTCCTTGAGCAGAACGAAAGAATCGGGATGGTGTATAGTGAGAAATTATGGCTGAGATGTAAGGAGGGGCAGAAGGGTGTAAAGCCTTAAAAGTGAGAAGGAGACTGGAGTGTGTGATACGGGATTTGATAGGATCTCTTTCAGAAACTGGAACAGGCTCGTATGTATAGGTTTATTTCTATAGCGCTACCAATGTCAGCAGTGCCACACAGAATTAGCAAGACAGAACAGGAAGAGAATAGAGAGAGTTTCACAAGTGCATTAAATAGGAAGTTAAACAATTGAAATTAGGCCGCCCCGCCCAATAGAGCTAACAAGCTACACCGAGAAGCCGCTGGAAAACCAGCAGATTTGCAAGCCAGCGTTGCACAATCATTAAAAGGAATTTAAAAAATATAATGCAAATTATCGTGCAGAAGAAATGTGGGCAGACCTCAAACATGCCCCTGATTTGGGACTTCAGCAGATGTGGGAGGAGGATACTTATCCATGGCAGCAACATCATTCAGAAGCTGGAATGGTTTCATATAGAAAATCAGAATTCTATTCCCCAACACCCCCATATCAGCTTTTTTTTTATTTTTCATTTTTCCTCACCCGATTGGATCCTCTGCAAACGAACAGTGATATTTTCAGTTAAATACATTTACCCACTTAAAAAAAAACAAATATGGTGCTGGGTCAACCTCATTTGCACAAGCCGCAATGTAATCGGGGCATTGGATGACCCCAGGTGTCATACCAACTTTCCCCCCCACAGTACTGGCATGTTTAAAGAGGCGAACCATTAAATATTCTATTTAAAAAAAAAAAAAAAAAAATTTTAATAAAAATCAGTTCTGTACTATTCGATACATATATATATTTTAAAATACAGTAATATTCAACTCAATGCCATTTTGAGTGAGTTTTAATATACTGAGCATCATTTGATTTCTATAGCCGGTTTTAGTCAGTTCCACAGTAGTGCAAGATATTTGCAACACTTTCCTGTTTGTGATAGTTTGTTGCCAATGTTCCCAGCTGTTTGAGCTGTAGACCAGCGGTGCGCAAACTGTGGGGCGCGACCCCCAGGGGGGGCGCGACACTGCCGACGGGGGGCGCGGGGTTTACAGAGGCCCCGCGCGCTTCCCGAAGGCACTTAAATTAAGTGCCGGGGGAGCTGCAGGGCCTCTGTAAACCTAACTTACCGTGGCTCCGGCGGCTTCCTCCCTGCGGCGCCATGGCAACGCGGCATCAAAATGACGCTGCGAGGTCATGTGACGTCACGTTGCTATGGCAACGTGACGTCATTACGCCGGAGCGCGGGTAAGTTGGGGTTGGGGGGGGGGGGCGCGGGAGCGAGGGGATAGCCGTCAGGGGGGCGCAGGGAAAAAAGTTTGCGCCCCCCTGCTGTAGACTGTAATAGATACATTGTACTGCTGAGTAACGCTGACTGAAGGATTGATTGAAACTGAAAGGCAGCCATTTAGTGAACCCTGGGAAGCAGGGTATTTGCTGACAGATCACGAGAACTAATTGATCGGCAACTTTGGTCATTCGTTTTCAATAAAAGAAATCAAAGGCTGCATATATAATAATAGTTTGTTCTTGTATAGCACTGCTAGTTTTACGTAGCGCTTTACAGAGACAGTTTGCAGACAGCCCCTGCCCCATAGAGTTTACAATCTATAAAGTGACTTGCCCAATGTCACAAAGAGCCAACACCGGGAATTGAACCAAGTTTCTCTAATCACTGAGCCGCTCCTTCCATATTAAAACAAATCATGTGGGTTCCCAGAGCAAAGAATAGCATGATTCAGTCCCAGAGGATCCAACTAATTACATATTACACACGTAGTTTTATTTTATGGAACAATGTTTCTTAATATTGTATGCACAGTGTAAGGCTGCGTCCATAGAGGTTGGAGCTGTGCGGAACCGCGCTGACGCTGAGGCTCGCCTGCTGAAGCCTGTGCGATTCTATGCACATGCAGGCGAGCCAGCGTGCGCGATAAGGGGGGGAGGGGGGAGGCGGGGCAGTGACGTCGCTGGGCCAATAGCCCGCGACGCACTGACGTCAACGTCACGGCGCCGTGACGTTGACGCTGCTGTGCTGTGATTGGATGTTTTCAGCCGACAGCGCACTGAAAAACAGCTTCGCCTGTCGGCTGAAAAATCCAATGCTTCAGCACGCCTGCGGACGCTCGCGTGAGCCCCCTCTCAAGGCATCCTCATTGAGGATGCAGGGGCTCAGCGCGGAGCGTCCGCACGGCTGAGCGCTGTCTGTCCTTCCATGGACGCAGCCTAAGGAGTTTAGAAGCTGCACAGCGCTTTGCTACAAATTAACAAAATACCATCTACAGTATCTTTTATATTACATGGTATTGTTAGTTTGGGACAAAAAACTATTTTTTTTAACAAGAAAAAAAAAAGGGAAAAAGTTAAGTGAACTACTACAAATATTATAAAGTAATAGGAAAGAGTTATCTGACTTTAGTGAAAGCTTTGAAGTCTAACAAAACGTCATCGGCATCCTTTGAATGGTTAACAGTACTTCCTTATTTATTCTTCAATAAGTCTCCCAATTAATGTTTTGAAGGGGACATCATCTTAATTTAGCATAGGTTAAACAGCAGATACATTTTTTTATATTAGTATTTACAGTATTTTGATCCAGAAGAAGGCAAACAAAAAACCCCAGAGAAACATCATTCAATGAATTGTGCATTAGGATGAGGAAGACCCACCATTACTCATATGCTAGATCTTCCGCATCATAATGCACGAGCAGACGCTGGCACCAAGTCAAACATGTCGATAAGTGTTTCTTTGTTACTGTGAAACCAGAGACACTGATTTCTCTCAACTATGCTTCATGGAAATGTCACACCAACGAGTGCATTTTGCAGTCATTTTGGACAGCGTACCTTTACGTTCTTCAATCCCTTCTCAAACAAGCTGAGCATTTCAGACAGCTTGTTGTCGGAGTGCACATTGTACACGGTCTGGCTGCGTTGCTGTAGCAAGCCGATAATGTATTCGTTCTCAATCTGCTCATGCATTTTGAATTCCTTGAATGTTTCATATAGCGACTGCAGTAACGCCCGGAAGTCATTGTTGTTGGAAAAGTTGGTCTTGGAAAGCTGTGTGAAAAGAAAATCAAACAGTCAAATATATGGAATTAAATGTATTTTTTTTAAATAAATAAATAATAAATAATATAATAAATAAATAAGAATAAGCTTGAGCGGTGGGTATGGCCCAAATAGCTCTAGCATTGTATTATCCCTTTGTGATTGCATGCTACAGCACGTGCACACTAGTGCCAACACTTATTAATATTGTTCTTTCCACGTGCTCAAAACCTGTGATCCATACATAAATAAGTGGTTAATAAGGGAATATAGGAATGTATTTATTTCTGCAGTTTGGAATGTAGTAAGTAGGAGTAAATATATCACTCAAAAAAAAAAAAAACCACACAAATATTTTTTGATTGAATACCTCATGCACAAACCAGTGGAACACCACCAAATCTGGTACTACCATAGCATTGTCGATGGCTGTACGCTAGCATGGAGGTGCACAAATTACTATCCAGCAATCAAAAAGGTAACGTGTGCAGACGGTGCCAATAATACTTATGCAAATTAACGGAAACTGATGCAGCCTTGTTAAAAGAGAGACCTAATTGTGTAGCAGTCTCTTTTCTTGTAGATTGCCATGGCAGCACATGCTATGTGGAGACATCCATTTTCCCCCATAAGTTGGGCACTGCTTTTCTATTTTTGGGGGGTTAGGAGGGGGGTGCGGGAATGTGAAGCTGCTCGAGCTTCCCTGTGCCGTCTTCCATGATCAAATAAGGGTACATATGCCCAGGACATACTTGAAAACGAGAGGTAACTCTCAATGTATTACTTCGTGGTAAAATATTTTATAAATAAATACTTCAGCGGGTCTCTCGGTCTCTCTCTCTCTCTCGGTCTCGGTCTCTCTCTCGGTCTCGGTCTCTCTCTCGGTCTCGGTCTCTCTGTCTCGGTCTCGGTCTCTCTGTCTCGGTCTCGGTCTCTCTGTCTCGCTCTCGGTCTCTCTCTCGGTCTCGGTCTCTCTCTCGGTCTCTCTCTCGGTCTCGGTCTCGGTCTCTCTCTCGGTCTCTCTCTCGGACTCTCGGTCTCGGTCTCTCTCTCGGACTCTCGGTCTCTCTCTCGGTCTCTCTCTCGGTCTCTCTCTCGGTCTCTCTCTCGGTCTCTCTCTCGGTCTCTCTCTCGGTCTCTCTCTCGGTCTCTCTCTCGGTCTCTCTCTCGGTCTCTCTCTCGGTCTCTCTCTCGGTCTCTCTCTCGGTCTCTCTCGGTCTCTCTCTCTCTCTCTCTCGGTCTCTCTCTCTCTCGGTCTCTCTCTCTCGGTCTCTCTCTCTCTCGGTCTCTCTCTCTCTCGGTCTCTCTCTCTCTCTCGGTCTCTCTCTCTCTCTCATAAATGGGAGGCCGGCCACAGCAGGGGAGAGAGGCTTGCAACATGGGGGGTGGGAGCTGGGGCCCACAGTCGGATGCAGATGTCGTTCGGCCACCAGGCCTCGTTGCAGCAGGGACCAGACAGCTGGTCCGGCCAGAGGTCGAGACCAACATCCAGCACCGGCCGGGCCCCCCGTAGCCCCGGGACAATTGTCCCAACTCTTCTTCTCTCCCTCTCCCCCCCCATTGGCAGCCATACTGATCATACACACAAATTAACAGGGGAATTTTGCTTCTATGGGAGTCTACACGCAGTCCTCTCTATCTGTCATTTCACTTTAACATGAACGGCATATCCGACACGTTACAATGCATTAAAATTGAATATTTTCTGATGCTGAAAACACCTTATTTGACACTTTACAACACTTAATATCCGGCACTAGTTTCTGGAATACATTCTGTTGGATAACCAAAGCAACACAGGCTATGGGATTTAATCTATAGCAGTAAAATGATATACTGTATGTAAATGCTGGCTTGAAGAACCTCTCTCCTTAGTAAAGTGTCTGCAGATACTTGTGCACATCAAATCTAATGCCTGATTAGTCTGCTTTGTTTACCGCTTTACAAATGTCCATCATTGAGACTGTGATTATGGAGGTGGCTATTGCTCAATCAGAGCAGGCCTTTATTTCACATGGTAGTTTCCTCTTTGCCTGATGGTATGCTCTTCTATTGGTATGCTCCACTATTGACCTGGAAAAAGCAGGACGCCCAATTAATGTGCCTTATTTTACAGGTAAGGACAAAAGCTGGCAGACATTTCTTGGTTCACGTGAATGTCTGCTATAACCTTGGGCACAAATTGTTAAACTGTCCTCAATACTGCCTTGCCCTGTGGGGGGGGGGGGGGGTGGGCTGTCTTGTAAAGACCCATAGCTTCAGAGATTGCAATTCACAATAGCTTTGTGGAAGCCATTTTATAGCAGTCGATCCAGACCACATTATTTCATAGTTCAAATGGAGGTTCTCCCCTCAACGACGCTTTAGGAGATAAAGCCTTTATATTTTAAATATTAAGCGCCTACGTCATTAATTGTATCTGTAAAAGGAGATTGCATTTTGCAAAAAAAAAAAAATACTCAAGACTCAGACCTAATCTTGCCATCTTCTTCTGAGGAGTGAAGCTCTCCTTCCCAGACCAATACCATAAGGAATGTGGCCGTATCCCCTTCTGCGGCCGCTAAGGATCTCATCTGGAGTCCTCCAGTGGCATAATTTCCAGTGATGTCAAACTCCAGTCCTCAAGTGCCCCCAAAAGGCCAGTGATTACTGATATCCCTGCTTCAGCACAGGTGGCTCAGTCATTCTGACTGAAGCAGGGATATCCTAAAAACCTGACCTGTTGGTGGCCATGCCTGATTTAAACCAATAAAACTCTGCTACATTCAGAGCCACCATGAAAATCCTTTGCCAACAATTTACAGGAATGTACTGGAAATTCATCAAGAAGGGGGTCGCCACAATCCTTGTATTGTACATTCTTCGACATGGAAGTACACTTCAAAGAATGTCAGATTCTGTAGCTTTAGGATCATTGTGTGTCTGCTCTGTAGCTACCCTAATTTCAAAATGAGCATTATAGATCTGTCTGACATCTTACATTAAATATAATTCTTTTATTTTTCTTCTAGTTGAGAAATAAAGGATAACAAAACACAAAACCCCAGCAAGCTCTTTTTGGGAACCCCTGAGCCCCCACATCATGTGTATTTTTGTCATGTTGGATGTAGCATTGGGCTTCTGTCTGTTGTATACATTTGCCATGCTCAATAGCACTCCCTTTTGACACATACATACATTGTGGGGGCTCAGGGGTTTCCAAAAAGAGCTTGCTGGAGTTTTGTGTTTTGTTAACCTATTTTTAGCTGTTGCAGGTTAGTGGCTCCTCCTTCCCAGGATTTAAGCCCGCCCCTCCCCAAGTTAGTAGGTCCTTTCATTCTACTGGATATAGATCCAGTGTGGTCTTTCTCCCTCCTAATAGAGGTAAATGAGAATTTTAATCCTAATAGAGGTATATTAGTATTTTATATGGTAGTGTTAGGACTTGCGAACAGGGTCTGTCTTTTTGTGGCTCGCAAGCTTACAATGCTTTGGCCAAAGGGTTAAACTAAATGACCCTTTTTCAAGAGAATATATAAGTATTTTACTGTGTATTTTTGTCATGTTGGATGTAGCATTGGGCTTCTCTGTCGTCTGAGAAATAAAGGAACTAGAAAAGTGTAAATAAAACTTAATACAAATAACATAAGGTAATTACACTCCCAAGTTAAGTGGATGTATGCATGCCTTTATCTATATAGGAATGTAAAGGGGGGTTAGGCTGCACTCCACAAAATAAATTAAGCATACAGTTTACCGGTGCTGCTGGTTCAAGGAAGTACCTGCCAGGCAATTTCCAAAGTATACTCAGGAAAGACGGATCCTAGTCACTTGAGAAAGACCTATTGGTCGAAACGTTGTGTGGCACAATAAATGTACTTTATTTATATAGGGCCATTAATGTACATAGCGCTTCCCAGCAGTACACACGTGACAATCACATAAATAACAAATAACACATAACAGGAATACATGCTTCAGACATAAAAGATACATTTAGGAAAAGTAGTCCCTGCCCGAAGAGCTTACAATATAAGAGTGGCACCCTCCAACATTCACATACAATATGTGCAAAGCGGGCACACTAACATCTGCTACTTGTCTTGCAGGTAGCTAGCTAATGGCAAGGGGGAGGGGGTGGCACTCCAGGTAGGATTTCTTCTCTGCCTAATAACGAAGACGCTGGTCTTCATCTATGGGAAGATGGGCGTCCTCCCGTTAGAAGACACCCAGGAAAATGCTATTTTGCCTTTAGATAATGGAATTGTTACCACATAAAGCATCTGTGGTGGAGACTGCTCCTCCAGTCCATAAACAAAATCAAAACAAGTTTTAAATAGGGACAAGTTTGTGACAAAATCATTTAGAGGCTAAAATCAGATACAAAGAAAAACCAAGGCTTTTTCAGTAGACTTTTCCCAAGTCTCCCTTATTAAACATCTAAAAACAAAACGCTATGAGTGAGTCTGATCCATATCTCTGCCTATTTGGCTGTCACACAATATCAATAAAAAGGAACAACAACCTACCATAATCCATTAAATCACCAAACACCTTTCTAACATAATAATACATAACCTAGTTCTGCATCGGTTTCAACTCAATTTTCAATCTAAGTTTTTCTGCTAATACTAGAATATTAAATGTGTTATTTAAATAGCTATAAATCTGTTTCATCAAAAAATGTTACACAAGACTGTTATTACAAGTTATTTCTCAACACTGTTTTGCAATTATTTCGTATTCGCAAGGTTACAAATATTATGCAAATTAGTTCCCGAAAACGTTGTATGAAATCAAAACAAAGCAGTTGAGATATCTTAAAAAAAAAAAAAAAGGAAGTACAAAATAGAATAATAGAATAGCCACAATGGGAAACAAATATCAAAAGCAGAACAAAACAGTAATTAAAGAGAAAAAAAAGAGAGAGAGAGTGCAAGCAAGTAACTACACCATGGGCGAGAAAACTTTTGATGCTGCGCACGCGCCCCCCACCCGCTCTGCTGGTCTTCATCCCCGCCTTACCTCACATTGCATCAAATGACGCCGTGGGGTCGTGTGACGTCACGTTACCTGCAGTCATTTGACGTCACGTTACTGTGGCAACCATGACACCACAGCGTCACTTGACGCCGCGATGCCATGGTCACGCGTCCAGAAGCCAGCGGAACCTCGGTAAGCAGAGATTGCAGAGGTCTTGGGCGTTCCCCCGACATTTAATTTAAATGCCTTGGGGAAGAGCGCGGGACCTCTGCAACTGCCCGCGCCCCCCAGACAAATCTCCCACCCCCCAGTTTGCGCACCGCTGATCTACAAAATGCAGAGAAAGAGCGAGAGAGAAACAGAGTTGAAAAAAAAAATTCTGAGCCAGACTCACTCAAAACTGCATTACAAAGCATGCATTATCTGTAACCTGTTTTAGGTTGTATATAAAATAGTTAGAGATCTGAATATTTCTGTGAACTGGTACATTTGAAAATATTAGAAATTAAAAAAAAAAAATGTTTCCCCATAGACCAAATAGTATATTGAATATCTGCTTTCCCCCCATTAATTTCCTTATTTAATGTTGATGAGCTAGTTGATAAAAAAAAAAATTGCAAACAATTAAAGTATTTGGCAAAACTAGTAAAGAAACCAGGAAAAGTCAAATGAATAAAAAGAAAACAAAATGTTGATTTTGGCTGAACTACAGTATGAACATTTGTTTTGTCTGCAAATTATCCCACATCTGTGAGAGGTAAACAAACCTGTACATTGATCCAACGCTAAAGTAGCTCAAACTCTTACTTTGTAACCAGAACAAATTAAATTGCTGGTAGAACAAGTTTTACTGCTGAATTGTGGTTGGGAAATTGAATCAAGACTGTTGGGAAAACGCTTATGCAATAAAGCAAAATTCGACCCAATGAGCGGAGAAGTCAGCTAATGTGTTTGATCATTTAACATTTTCTAATGACAATTAGACAGAGCACCGAGATTTAGTCTTAGGCACGTTCTATAGTGCCGGGCGCGGATTTTTAGTTGGCTGACGTTAGTCAGCCTTTCTATAGAAGGCCTGCTCGTGCGCACGGCAGGGAGAGGGGAGCCGACAGACAGCGGCCGCTGCCTGCGCTCAAATGTATGTGTGGATGTGTGTGTGTGTGTGTATGTGTATGTGTATGTGTATGTGTATGTGTATGTGTATGTGTATGTGTATGTGTATGTGTATGTGTATGTGTGTGTGTGTGTGTGTGTGTGTGTGTGTGTGTGTGTGTGTGTGTGTGTGTATGGGTGTGTGTGTGTGTGTGTGTGTGTGTGTGTGTGTGTGTGTGTGTGTGTGTGTGTGTGTGTGTGTGTGTGTGTGTGTGTGTGTGTGTGGTGTGTGGTGTGTGGTGTGTATATATAGAAGTTAAAAAATATATTTATTAAAGTTTTTTTTTTCTTTCTTTAAAAAAATGATTTTTTTTTTATCTAGGACTTACATTCACTCACACAACCCATGCACACCCTTATACTCACGTATACATGCACACACATACATACACATACATACACAGATATACCTTACCTGCAGCTCCCGGCACTATATACAGGAAAAGCATGCGGCACGTGCACACGCGCATCCTGTATATAACAGGCCTTAGGCTTTGTCCCTGCTGGTGCTAAGCGCGCTCATGCTTGGAGAGCTCTCCAAGCATGAGCGCCGGGTGTCCTTTAAATTTTCGCAAGAGCGCGGGTGGGGGGGACGACGCTGCAGGGGAAGCTGAGCGCGCTAGGAAGTTTAAAAAAATGTGTTTATCTTATCACGGTGAGGGTGTGTGCCCGCGCATCGCGTGAGCGGAGACACACATACATACATATATATATATATATATATACATATATATATACATATATATATATATACATATACACATACATATATATGTATATATATATATATATATATATATATGTATATATACACATATATATACATATATATACATATATACATATATATATATATATATATATATATATTAATTCCTAGCTGTCTTAGCTGCTGGAGGTTAGTGGCTCCTCCTTCCCAGGTTTAAGCCCGCCCCTCCCCACTTCAAGTGAGTAGGTCCTTTCATTTTGCTGGATACAGATTCAATGTTGGTCTTTCTGCCTCCTAATAGAGGTAAATGAAAATTGTAATCCTAAGAGATATATATATTAGTATTGTATCTGGTAGTGTTAGGACTTGCGAACAGGGTCTGCCTTGTCGCGGCTCGCAAGCTTACAATGCTTTGGCCAAAGGGTTAAACTAAATGACCCTACTTTGAGAGTATATAGGTATTTTACTGTGTATTTTTGTCATTGGGATGTAGCATTGGGCTTCTGTTGTGTACACACACACACACACACACACACACACACACACACACACACACACACACACACACACACACACACACACACACACACGATTGTTTTAACCATGTTAAAAATGGTTTTGAAGCAAAAGGTGGCACTGTGTGCTCATTTGCATGTCATTTCCCAGAATCCCTTGCTGCAGTGGAAGTGCTGTGTGATAATAGGGAAAGGCAGGGTTGCAGACCTGTCCAAGACATGCAAATGAACATACAGTAATATTTCCATATATATATACACATACATACATATTGCAAAGGCAAACAAGATCTTATCTTGCATCTTGCATCAAACGGGCAATGGATGGAAGGGAAGTAAACATAATTATGCCCCTTTACAAAGCATTAGTAAGACCACACTTTGAATATGGAGTACAATTTTTTGCATCAATCCTAAGAAAAGACATTATGGAACTAGAGAGAGTGCAGAGAAGAGCCACCTAATTAATAAAGGGGATGGACATTCTAACTTATGAGGAGAGGCTAGCTAAATTAGATTTATTTACATTAGAAAAGAGGCGTCTATGAGGGGATATGATAACTATATACAAATATATTCAGGGACAATACAAGGAGCATTCAAAATAACTATTCATTCCACGGGCAGTACACAGGACTCGGGGCCATCCCTTAAGGTTGGAGGAAAGGAAATTTCACCAGCAACAAAGGAAAGGGTTCTTTACAGTAAGGGCAGTTAAAATGTGGAATTCATTACCCATGGAGACTGTGATGGCAGATACAATAGATTTGTTCAAAAAAAGGTTGGACATCTTTTTAGATGGGAAAGGTATACAGGGATATACCAAATAAGTATACATGGGAAGGATGTTGATCCAGGGATTAATCCGATTGCCAATTCTTGGAGTCAGGAAGGAATTAATTTTTCCCCTTAATGGGGTTTTCTGTTTGCCTTCCTCTGGATCAATAAGTAAGTATAGATATAGAATAAAGTATCTGTTGTCTAAATTTAGCATAGGTTGAACTTGATGCACGTACGTCTTTTTTCAACCTCATCTACTATGTAACTATGTGTAACATATACATACACACATACACATATACATACACCAACACACACGTCACCTCACCAAGTGCCGACCGCTCAGTGAGCTCAGCGCTAGCGGGGATGCAGCCTTAGGCCCGGGCCATAGATGTGTGGGGAGAGCGGAGGCGCGCTAACGCTGAGGCTCGACTGCTTCAGTCAGCGCGATTGCACGGACTTGCAGGCGAGCCAGCGTGCGCGAAGGGAGCCGGGGGGAGGTGGTTGGAGGCGGGGCAGTGACGTCGCTGGGCCAAGCGCCCGCGACGCACTGACGTCAATGTCACGGCGCCGTGACGTTGACGCTGCTGTGCAGTGATTGGAGGTTTTCAGCCGACAGCGCACTGAAAAACAGCTTGGCGCTCGGCTGAAAACTCCAAAGCCTGAGCACGCCTGCGGACGCTCGCATGAGCCCCCTCTCAAGGCATCCTCATTGAGGATGCAGGGGCTCAGCGCGGAGCGTCCGCACGCCTCAGCACGGCTGGTCCATCTATGGACACAGCCTTAGGCTGAGTCCATGCTCCCTGGTTGCTCGCTGAGGCTCAGGGAAAGCGGGTGCTTTCCCTGGCCTTGCGGTTGCTTACCGCACGCGCTGTCAGCGGGCCGTCAGGGGGTGGGTGCGTCACTGGCCGGGGGCGGGCCAGTGACGTCACGGAGCTGGTTCGCCCTCATTGGGCGAACCGCTCACGTGACCGGCCTGTCGCGCCGGCAAGCAGGGGAATTTTCAATTCCCCCAAGACCTGCCCCTACTAAAGCCGCTCTAATTGCGACTGTAGGGGCACAGTGCTGAGCATGAGCGCGCCTCAGCACGCTTCCGCCAGCAAGCGGTTAACATTGCCGAGGCCTTAGGCCTCGGCCATGTTACGTGCTTGCTGGCGGAAGCGCGCTGAGGCGCGCTCCCGCTCAGCACTGAGCCCCTACAGCCGCAATTAGAGCGGCTTTAGTAGGGGCTCACCTGCGCTTACGCGCGCTTGCGGAAGCGCAGGTCTTGGGGGAATTTAAAATTCCCCCGCTTGCCGGCGAGACAGGCCGGTCACGTGAGCGGTTCGCCCAATGAGGGCGAACCAGCTCCGTGACGTCACTGGCCCGCCCCCGGCCAGTGACGCGCCCGCCCCCGGACCGCCCCCTGACGGCTGCTGAGAGCGCTTGCGGTAAGCAACCGCAAGGCCAGGGAAAGCACCCGTTTTCCCTGCGCCTCAGCGCGCCTCAGCACGCCAGCAGGGACCGTGGACTCGGCCTTAGGCCTCATCTATGGTAAGCGCTTGCTTGCTGAAGCGTGCTGACACTCGCTCATGCTTGGCACTGAGCCCCTACAGCCGCACTTAGAGCGGCTTTAGTAGGGGCTCGTCTACGCTTCCGCAAGCGCGCGGAAGCGTAGGTCTTACCAGATTTTTTCATTCATGCGCTTGCCGGAGGGCAGAGCCGGTCACTTGAGCGGTTCACCCAATGAGGGCGAACCAGCTCCGTGACGTCACTGTCCCGCCCCCTGACGGCGCGCAGGGCAAGCAACCGCAAGGCCAGGGAAAGCACCCGCTTTCCCTGAGCCTCAGCGCGCCTCAGCACGCATGTGAAGAGCCTGGCCGAGGCCTTAGGCTGCGGCCAGGCAGGTAGCGAGCGCGCTGGCTCTCGTGCGCTGCGCCCTGCTCGACCGATTTGTGGCTGGCTAGGTGCGCGCTCGTCTGGGGGCACGGTCACGACGTCACTGAGCTGGTTCGCCCTCATTGGGCAAACCACTCACTTGACGGGCTTGCGAGCGGCAAAATCAAATTTGCTTGCTTTGCAAGCATCTAAGCGCCGTGATGGCGCTCGCTCACGTTGGCCACACACATTGCCTCAATGTGTTTCAGAGCAGCCAACGGGAGCACGCCCGCCAAGTGCCACGCTGGCCGAGGCCTAGGTTGTGTTTATAGTTCCGGCGACGTCGCGGCAAAACAAATCTATTGCCGCAATCGCGTGCACTTATAGTAAGCGCGACGCGATGGCTTGGTCGTGATCGCTGGAAGTCATCGCAATTTGATTTTTCCAGCAACTGCAGCCAGACGTCACCGGCACTATAAGCATAGCCTTAGGCTGTGGCCATAGTGCAGGCACGTGCAACGGAGCGCGTCGCCTCAGCAATCTGTGGACTCTGTTCACTCATGCGATGGGGAATGAAATCCTGAAAGGTGCAATCCCATATGGCCAGCCAAACAAACCTTTACCAAAAAAAAAAAAGGTGGGGGGGAGGGGGGAGGTGGTGTATGGATATATGCTAATTTTGGTGAAAGCACGTCGGAGATAAATAGAATAAGAATAAAACTTAGCTATAGCAAAGCAGCTTGAGAAAGGACTGGATTTTGCTTCAAAACATTGCTCAGATTTTATTGTTTCTCATGATGGGTTAAATAAAGGTATCTTTACATTTTTCTAATTCTGGAGTACCGTGGAATGAATCTATATCTATCTTAACGAATATAACCATGCGAAAGGTAAATATTTTCCTACTTTTCTATATCAGGGATAAGACATTACATTTCTCAAGGACTCTAAAAAGGAGTGTTTGTCAATTAAGTGTTTTCTTTACCCACAAGCCAGCACTGTCCCCAGAGAGCAAATAAAGAGAACAGGAGGGAGAGAGGTGGCTTTGGCTGTGCAAACTCTTGAATAACACAAACTGCAATAATGCCCAGATGACACTACCTACATAAAAATCGACAAAAGGAAGTAGTTTGAAAATCAAAACCCATCCCAAGTAAAAAAAAAAAAAAAATTAGGGATGGAAGAATCCCGGCCACCTAGCATGTCCCCCTTGGCTCCTGTGCAGTGGAGAAAGAAATCACCCTCCCCCTTCCCTACCTAACAAAAACGCTGGCTCTTAAATTCTGTTGGCTCCCAAGTATTTGATATTTTTGGCCCCGATTTAAAACACACTTCAAAGTGTCAGATTTGGGTAAAAAGAGCGTCAATCAAACAGATGTAATCCATTAAACATGTCACTAATGCACTTTGGTCTTGGGAGGCATTACCCCTTTAAATGCAATCTGATTGAAGATACATTCTGTCCTATGTCTGATGTTTTTGGAAATCAGTCATTAACTCAACAATGACAGTTTAACACAATGATGCTATTATTGATGAGCCTCTCTGCCCATTTCACTTTTGAAGGCAGCTCTTTATAATTAGGAGGGAAAGAAAGCCTTGACTAGTTGCATAAGGGCTGGTCCCCGCTGGCTACTGCAGCGCCCGCTGTGGCGGACGCTGTAGGGACGAGAGCCCACCCCTCAATGGCGCCGGGCCCGCTGCGAGGGAGGGCCGCAGCGCGAGTTGCTCCTGCTCTCAATAGAATTGAGAGCAGGACTCGCTACGGAGCGCTAAGCCACGCCCCCAGCAGTTCAGCCAATGAGGGCGAACCTGCCGGGTGACGTCATGGCCGCGCCCCCGTCACTCCCCCGCCACCCTCCCCCCCCGGTCTTTTGGTCTGCAGCACCCTGCAGACCGTGGAATCGGCTGCGGGCGCGCGTGCAGCGGAAGTACTGGGGCCTCAGCCTAACCCTTTCAAGAACTCTCCACCTTCACAAAATCAGCAAGAAAAGCTTCAACAGCATTTCATTTATACCCTGTGGAAATTAAACCAACATATTGTGCATAAAGCTGTGCTTATAGTGCCCGCGACATCGCTCCAAAAGAAAAACAATTGACTCCGTCGCCAGCGCTTATAGTAAGCGCGACGGTGAGACCAAAAATTTGGAAGCGGGTTAAATTACATTTCTTACAGACTGTCGCCACATGTGACAGTCTGTAAACCAATCAATGACCCCGGTGATAGCGACGTCGCTGAAGGTTAAATTATCACTTTCGCGGGTGGCGACGGTGACGTCATCAGTCACGTCGCCAGCACTATAAGCGCGGCCTAAGACAGGAAAAAGTATGTGAATGTATAACATTTGAATGTTTACATTTGTGTGATACTATCTATTATTATTGGAACATTGCAGGGCACCCTCAAATATGGTTCGGAACAATAACCATGCCCTAAGTTTTACAATTCTTCAGAATCCCTTTAATGGAGGATACCTGTACACAAGTTCTCCCCATAGAGTACAATGTATGAGAATCTTTGGGACAGTTTGCATAACTTGCACTGGGAACAAGTTAGGAAAAGCTCTCCTTACAGTATAAAGACTTGCAAAGCGCGAGGAGGACTAGCTGTATGCTGATTTAGGCGCACAATTATGGGCACAATTATAGCATACACAGGAAAACGGATTTTGCACTACATTTATAAAAATAAAAATAAATTAATTGTATACATCAGGTAACAGGAATTGGACATATTTTACTATGCAACTACAGAAAATTGCGGCAATGTGTTCTCCAGAATGCTCCTAAAAATTGGAATTGTATTTGCAAGGCTAATACATACTACATATGTAAACGCCAAAATTATGTTTCTAATAATTGCCTATCTTTTTTCATTGTGTGTGGGCTCTTTGTAATTATTATTTATTTTTTTAGCGCTACTCTGCAACAGTTGCATGGCTGCATCATTCTTTCATCAACAGTAAAAAATATATACAGTAAGGTCCGGAAATAATTGGAGACAATTGTCATAATTTTGGCTCTGTACGCCACTACAATGGATTTAAAATGAAACAACCGAGATGCAATAGAAGTGCAGACTTTAAGCTTTAATTCAAGGGGTTGAACAAAAATATCATATGAAACGTTTAGGAATTGCAACCATTTCATAAACAGTCCCCTTATTTCAAGGCCCCAAAAGTAATTGGACAAATTAACACAATCATAAATAAAATGTTCATTTTTAATACTTTGTCGAGAATCCTTTGAAGGCAATTACTGCTTGAAGTTTGGAATGCATGTATATCACCAAACGCTGGGTTTCCTCCTTTGTGATGCTTTGCCAGGCCTTTACTGCAGTTGTCTTCAGTTGTTTGTTCGTGGGTCTTTCTGCCTTAAGTTGTATCTTCAGCAAGTGAAATGCATGCTTGATTGGGTTGAGATCAGGTGATTGACTCGGCCATTGCAGAATATTCCACTTCTTTGCCTTAAAAAAACTCCTGGGTTGCTTTCGCAGTATGTTTTGGGTCATTGTCCATCTGTAAAGTGAAGCGCGGTCCAATCAACTTCGCTGAATTTGGCTGAATCTGAGCATACAATATATCTCTATACACTTCAGCATTAATCCGGCTGCTTGTCACATCAATAAACCACTAGTGACTCAGTGCCATTGTAAGCCATGCATGCCCATGCCATCACACTGCCTCCACCGTGTTTAACAGATGATGTGGTATGCTTCGGATCATGAGCCGTTCTAAGCCTTCTCCATACTTTTTTCTTCCCATCATTCTGGTACAGGTTGATCTTAGTTTCATCTGTCCAAAGAATGCTGTTCCAGAACTGGGCTGGCTTTTTTAGATCTTGTTTGGCAAAGTCTAATCTGGCCTTTCAATTCTTGAGGCTTTTGAATGGTTTGCACCTTGTGGTGAACTCTCTGTATTTGCTCTCGTGAAGTCTTCTCATTATGGTATCTCATTATGGTAGACTTGGATAATGATATACCTACCTCCTGGAGAGTGTTCTTCACTTGGCTGGATATTGTGAAGGGGTTTTTCTTTACCATAGAAGGATCCTACGATCATCCACCACTGTTGTTTTCCGTGGACGTCCAGGCCTTTTTGTGTTGCGGAGCTCACCAGTGGCCTTCTTTTTTTCTCAGAATGTACCAAACTGTTGATTTGGCCACTCCTAATGTTCCTGCTATCTCTCTGATGGATTTTCTTTTTTTCAGCCTAAGGATGCCCTGTTTCAATTTCATTGAGAGCTCCTTTGACCTCATGTTGTGGGTTCACAGCAACAGCTTCCAAATGCAAATGCCACACCTGGAATCAACTCCAGACCTTTTACCTGCATAAGTGATGATGAAATAACTAAGGAATAGCCCACACCTGTCCAGGAAAAAGCTTTTGAGTCAATTGTCCAATTACTTTTGGTCCCTTGAAAAAGAGTGGGCTACATATTAAAGAGATGTAATTTCTAAACCCTTCCTCCAATTTGGATGTGAATACCCTCAAATTAAAGCCGACAGACTGTACTTAAAGCGCATATTTATTATTTAACTATCTTGAATTTATTTTGGTACACAGCCGAAATAACAAAACTTGTATCAGTGTCCAATTATTTCCGGACCTAACTGTATATACAGGCGGTCCTGTTATCCACCAGAATACGTCCCGCAAACCGCCGTTGGATGGAGGAGTGGCTCAGTGAGTAAAGACAGGCACTGAGTTTGAAGCAGGGGAACCTGGTTCAATTCCCGGTGTCGGCTCCTTGTGACCTTGGGCAAGTCACTTTACTTCCCTGTGCCTCTGGCACCAAAAATTAGATTGTAAGCTCCACGGGGCAGGGACCTGTGTCTGCAAAATGTCTCTGTAAAGCGCTACGTAAAACTAGCAGCGCTGAACAAGAATATGCTATTATTTTTATAGTGGATTCAATGTTAAGCCGTGAGCAACGGATAATCTGCTCCAACGTTGGATAATGCGTTCAGCAGAATGCATTATCCGGCGTTGGATAATCTGTTCGACGGATAACGGAGTATCAGTGATGACCACATGTATACATATATATGTAGAAATCAGGCCCCCCCAAGGATCAACAGGTATATATATTAAAAAAAAAAAAAAATTTAAAGTATTTATTTGAACAGGAACAACGTTTTGGTCCTTTCAAGGACCTCTCTCAAGATCGACATGTTCAGCCTGTTGAAATAAACCCTTTTTCCCTACATCTATTGATCTTGAGAGCGCCTAATTTCTACATTCATACATACTTGCTTTCACTGCACCCAGGTAGGTTTGCCCATTGAGTACATGAGTGCCACTTTTCTATATGAGAAGACAGAAGCTTCTTGTCACGGATATCTGTAGATTGGATTTCTCGTACAACATGTCTAATTCTACGCTGAAAAGCAACTTCAATAGGACACGGACTAGTGCTTTAAAGCTGCAGACCAAACAATATCCTACTTGTGTTTTTTATTTTTATAAATCAGTTCTGTACTATGAGAAAATACGTTGTAGCATTTTTTTAAAGCAACTCTGAATTAAATTTTTAATGTATTATAATGTAACAAGCATTTTGTGTTTCTATAGCAACCATTTACAAAGTCACATCCCATTCTTCTGAAACACCTCTTTTTGAGCACTGTCCTCTCTAGCAGTGCACCAATTGCATCTAGTGACTGCCTGGTCACATGATCGTCCACACAGAACTTTGCATCTTTGGTCCTCATCTGCTACTGCACTGACAGCCATTTATTGAACCCCCAAACCGAATCTTTGCCAAATGATCGGCAATTTAGCTAATTACTTATTGTGTGGATTGTATTGATGCACATATTAAAGGGGGGGGGGGGGAAGGCAGCTTGGACTTGCTGTCATACTGGCAAGCAATGGTGCAAACAGCAGCAGAAAGCAGTTCTAAAAGCATCCACAAATAATGCACATCACCATCTAAAGATCGCTGCTGCAGAACCTCAACTGTTAATCACTGCACTGCTTCCCTTTGACGGTTTGCTGTCCTGTGCAGGCCCATCCTGTGGACCGGTGCTCTGCGTTTGCTCTTTTAACCTAAAGCTAATCCATGAATTACCAGGGGCATACAATAAAACAGGATTTAATGTGCGGCTAGCACCTTGGCACAAAATAATAGCCTCACGTCACAATTTAGTTTCAGTGTGTGCCTAAGGTACGTTCTATAGTGCCGTGTGCGCGCGGAATTTTAGTTGGCTGATGTGAGTCAGCCTTTCTACACAAGGGCCGCGCGCGCACGGCAGGGAGAGGGGAGCCGACAGACAGCGGCGAAGATGGGGAAAAGCATCTTTTCGCGTCGCTACCGGCGCGCTGTGTGTGTGTGTGTGTGTGAGAAATGTAATAAATGTTATTTTTACCAGTTTTTTTAAAATAAATAATAAATTACACATACATACACACACACACACACACACACACACACACACACACACACACACACACAGATAAACACTGTACCTTCACAGCTCTCACACTATATTTACAAAAAGCATGCGGCACGTGCACACGCGCGCACAGCCGCACTTACTATATAACAGCCCTAAAACAGGTCAGGGCTACAAATATCTCAAGAGTGCAGCTAACATGGGAGAGCATGAATGGTAACCTGCTTTAACTTTGAATAGTTATGAAACTGGTCCCAATCTTGAATGCAAGACAAGTTTATTGGTAATAATATCCGTTTACTTTACCTTCACATCCTCGAAAGGCTAAAGAGAGTTATGCCACTTTGCTTTACCAACATTACTTATTTGCTTGCAACATAAAACTAAAATTACATAGACTATAAACTGCAAGGTAACAATCCAGATATTGGGTATATATTAAACTAGTGTCCAGCTTAGAAGATTATCATGGTAACCTTTAGACTGCACTGGGCTTTAGAGAGATCCATTTTAACATCCCGGACACTTAACATTTCAAACTATTTTACCTTTTGAACAGAGCACGAGCTTTTAAAAATAAAAACAGCATTGGACAAGGCAAGACGACATCTATTGAGAAGTAAAACATTGAAGAAAAAAACCAGCACTGACTGCTATGTACATGGGACCCATCATAAAAAGGTAAATACAATTATCTTGCATCTTCTACGCTAACATAAGTGTGATAACTAGCATTTATGACAGTTAACCAGAATTTATGCCAGCTGAGTTGAAATGCTGCCACAATTACAGAAGCATGACATTTATTGGCTTAGAATAAACAGCAAAGTGTGACACACCTATTCCACTCACTCACTAAAGGCACTTACAAAACTTGTCGGTAGTGGTGCTGGCAGGAGGAATATGCAGGGAATCCTCATCTGCTGGCAGTCAATGCAAATAGGATAGGAGTCTCCGAGACACCCACACTGAAGCGTGCGCTATACTGTATTCTGTTTATTGCAGATAAACGATATGTAGACAGCACAGCTCTCAGAAACACCGCATGCACACCCATCAATCCATTCATATTTCTGCAAAACCTAATTTTTCACCATATTCTTTATATTAAGAAAAAAAACATTCTATCTACTACTCATTTATTAGTCGTAGGGACATGTACTGTAAATGATAGGAACAAATTCTGAGTACTGTATTAATCTTCGATCTGTTGTGTTTGCGTGGTGGACACCCCGGTTTCATTAAGCCACTGGCTTCTAGATTCCTTTCCCCGACTTACTAACTTCATAAGATACAGGTAAAGGCTGCACATTTTTACTACAAATGGGAAAGAAAAATGACAATTTAAGAATGGGGATGGGAATATTCTAACACATGCAAAATTTTGATACCACAACTTAACCCGTGCCAGTCAGTCACTCGTTGCATTAAAGAAAAAAAAGAAAAAAACACATTTTCTTCGCAAACAGAAATTGATTTTCGAAAAGAAAAGATTCTTTGTTTGCCATTAAAAAAAAAGCCACACTTGTAAACTACTCATTCCTCCTATGAATGATCTTATGCAATGTTAGGTAAAGATTACGTGCAGCTGAAGTGTCACGTCTCAAAATTGTTAGGCAACAGTAAATTGGTGCACTCAACTATGTTTATCTTCAGAGTTGAATTGCAACAATTAAACAGGGTTAAGATGTTATCGTACACATAGCACAAAGAGGTTAAATGTGTGGTCCCTCCGAGGAACAAAAACATTGAGGGGATTAATACTAGGTGACAAAGGGGGCAGACACACAAACCTATATTGCCTAAATATGTTGTAAAGTTAATTTATATAAAACACAGTAAGGCTAAATCGAAGCATGGGCTAAATTTCATATTCTAATCTGGGTGGTCCAAGGTCATTCAATGGCCACCATCAAGCTGTTTTCAATATTTATCTAATTATGACACAGACAAATTGCTAAGGCATCGATTGCCTTAAACAATTCGTCTGATGGCCTTTGGGGACTGGGTTTGGGCCACTATTTCATGTCTTTTACGTGATGTCACTTTCCCCGCCCCCATCTTTATTGACTCATGGTGGGCTGAAAATAGAGGAAAAGCTTCACTCGCACACATTACTTCATTTTTAATCTGTTAAATACATTTTTATAAGAAAATATAAAACACAATTAAAGGTTACTATGGCTGCCTCTATTGATTATTTGGCTGGCATTCGCAACTGGACTTAATATAACCTACTCATCCAGTTGGCTGCAGGTAAATAGGAAAGGTTGGATTACTGTCTCTACTAACAGACCCTTCCAAAAAAATTCTCTATAGTTGATTTCAGGATTAAAAGCATTTCATTTAAATTAATATTCACATCCTTCTCTTATTCAGCAATTCTAAATATTGCCAGGTAAGTGGAAAACTTTACAGCAGGTTTTAACACACCTGAAAGGATAAACATAATCTACCATTTAAGTAACGTGTGCAAGTTATTTTTTAAGCCCCAGTCCCTTCTATTTTTTTATTTTTATTAATACTACCACTACACCCAACATATCACTGTCAAATCCTATGGCATGTATTGTTTAACGAAACACAGATGTAAAAACAATTGTGTAAATGTGAATCTTATTTTTTGCCTCAACTAAATTCAGGTGATCAGAATCACTGCAGCATTATTAATACATTTACATCTCACTTCTACCTGGAAGACTGCCATAGGGCAGCAAGAAAGTAAAACAAAATCTCTGCCAACAATGCATGGTGCAATATTGGTGGAGAAATAAAATAAAACTAACACGAGAGCGATGAGAGATATATAGATGTTTGTTGTAAGAAGGTCCAGCAGCAGCAGAGAGCCTACGGACCTCCAGGAGCGATCACATGACCGTGCCAGGCCCCAGATGTTTGTAGCGGAGGGAGCACCAATTCCATTTTAATTACGCTGGCCGCTCAATTGGAAAGTTCAGCATGATCAGCCCATGGATCAAGTGCCCATGACAAGGAATGGGACAATTCACCACGTCCGTTTTGCCACAGGGTTTAGCAGTTGGGAGTTAAGATTAGGAATATTATGATTAAAGGAGAAGGTTAGGATTGGAGGTTTATGGTCCTACGTTGAGGTTATCAGTGTTACCCAAAATGACACAGAATCCGCCAGATTCCCCGTGTCACCTGCGTCGCCTGTCCTGGCGACCAAATAGCCGCAGCCAACTGCTTAAGAATCCATATGATGTGCCAGTTATGTAAATGTTAACACACAAGACATATGTCTATATTCACTGAAGTTACCCCCTGCACAACTTGGGCAAAGCCAATACACAAAGGCAGCATCATATTTAACACCAAATGGATTGAAGGCAATGCAATTTTTCCCTTTGATAAATCTTGTTCAATTCTTTAGCACTTGTTTTGCAGCCGAATTACTTCAGTAAATAAGCTCCCACTGTGTGATACGTGGGCTATTCAATGTGTCTTTACCCATCGTACTTTTAATTCAACATAATATCATGGTTACTTATATAGAAATGCATGCAGACCACAATAAAACAGTGCAGACTCCATTCAGAAACTACAGGTCATATATTGATATTGCGTCAATCTATATCTCCCACCTTGTACGCATGCCCTGCTGAAACAATCAATACATACATTTGTATGTGAAAAGCAACCGATATATGGATCACAATAATGTGTGTCTTTTTGTTCTCATGAGAGGGAGTGATAGCCCTAACCTGTGTGTCTGGGACCTCTGACCCAGCATCAGGATGGTTGTGCTTCGGGGCAGAGGCAATTGGAGACTTATCAATAGAATAAAGTACTCCAGGGGCAGCGCCCCCGAACAGAGCAACACTGACAGACTGGTTTCATTCAGTGCATCAAACATGCATGTATAGACGGAATAAAACCCAACACCAGCCTCCTTACTTCCTGGAACAGAATGCATAATATATAATTTTTCTTGACATGCTCTCGCAGACGCTTTATACATCATATTAAGAGTGGATTACCAGCTTCTTCGGGGGGGGGGGGGAAGTAATAGATTGTAAAATCCCATTCCCAGCCTCTCCAGGGGGGGGGGGGGGTAAATAGTAATAGATTGTAAGCTCCTCGGAGCAGGGACTCATCTTCCTAAATGTTACTTTTATGACTGAAGCACTTAATCCCATGACCTGTTTTTTATACGATTGTCGCGTATTACTGCTGTGAAGCGCTATGTACATTAATGGTGCTATATAACTATATATAATGGTGCTCGTGTAACACCTGGCTGATGAACTGACCTAGATGGCTCCTGAAATCTGACATTACAACTACTGCACGTCACTGAGATCAATCCCACCCTGTATGTGTTATTGTTTCCCGTACTGACGCAGCCTGTGCAGGGCTGCAGCGCGGGATCCCGGCTCTCAGAGGCTGCTAGACCCGCTATGTGCGGGTGCCACCGCCGGGGAGAGGCCGGGGAACGCAGCGCGCCCATGTAACCAGGGTATTATTATTATTATTACACGGTGTGTACCTTCTCGCAGTACCGTCCAACCAGCTGCTTCATCCGCCAGTGCGGGGCCGTGAACACGTCCACCTCATCCGGGAAAGGAGCCATCCTCGCCTTTCCATAAAAAAGAGGTCGGCGCGCGAGATTGAAAGGCGGCCCCAAGCAGGCAGTTACACCGCACTGACAACAACCCGCCTCCTCATTACAACTGCGCAACAGCGGCCTACCCCATACGCTGCGCATGCGCGACACGTTCTGACGCCTACACGGCTTCCCATCTCCAAAGCGCGTGACTCGCTCCCTGCTGCGCATGCGCAACTTCACCTACGAAACCACACGCTCTCAGGAATTGTGTCGGCGCCTGAACTGGTTCTGTGCGCGGGCATGCGCGGACCGTCACCGTCTCAGGAACGAGCCGAACTGGTTCGTTCATTCAGTGCGTGCCTGTGACTCATCCCCTTCACTGCGCATGTGCGGGGGAGATCTGTGCCCGCGTGCCTTTCCCTCTCATCCCGAAGGCGGGAGTTAGCATATTCGTGCAGGAAGGTGTTTTCCAAGGGTTAAAGGGAACTGGGGCAACCATTTCACAGTGTTTGGGATCCCTAACATAAAACCCAGTTGTATTTATCCTGTCCCAAAAGGGAATTGGGCATCAGAACAGGAGTATGGCGTGGGCACCAATAGTTATACCAATTTGAATTAGCTGCAGTATTTCAAGGGTTAAATTACTTTGGCCACCTATACAACAGTGTTTTTTTGCAGAGGGGGATATTTTGCATATAACCCATGTGTATGTAGACTAGTCTAAAAATGGTTTGAGCATTTGCACAGATGACTAATATGGCACAGGTGTGATAGTAAAATTGTCTTTGCCTGTACTTAGAAAAGTGTGAGTACTGTCACAGCTGCAGGTGTAAAGAGCCAATGAGTATCGGCCACATATCTTAGGCCTCGGTCCCAGTGATCGCGACTGCGCGTGTGATGGTGTGCACGGCGTGTACAAGAGACTGCCCTATATGGGGCTGGCGCCAGTAAGTCAGTGCATGCGCATACTCAAAGCGTGATGGCGCAAAGCCCGCTATATCCCACCCGTCGCGAGCAATCAGAAGTCCACTGATTGTTTCAGAAAAGGGGTCAGGGTGACGGGTCAGGGTGAATGAGAGCACGCTGGCGCTTGAGCTTGGCGCTTATTTTGCTCCGGCGATTTTTGTCCTGTTGTGCGGGAGGGTGGGGGGCGCACGCGGCTGTGTCGTCGGGGAGCTGGTTCGCTCTCATTGGGTGAACTGCTCACGTGACGCATCAGTCAGCGAAATCAAATTTGACTGTCTCGGCAAGGAGCAACCTATTGAACTATTCATCCCACGGGCAGTACAAAGGACTCGGGGCATCCCTTAAGGTTGGAGGAAAGGAAATTTCACCAGCAACAAAGGAAATCGTTCTTTACTGTAAGGGCAGTTAAAATGTGGAATTCATTACCATGGAGACTGTGATGGCAGATACAATAGATTTGTTCTAAAAAAGTTTGGACATCTTTTTAGATAGGAAAGGTATACAGGGATATACCAAATAAGTATACATGGGAAGGATGTTGATCCAGGGATTAATCCGATTGCCAATTCTTGGAGTCAGGAAGGAATTAATTTTTCCCCTTAATGGGGTTTATTGTTTGCCTTCCTCTGGATCAATAAGTATAGATATAGGATAAAGTATCTGTTGTCTAAATTTAGCATAGGTTGAATTTGATGGACGGAAGTCTTTTTTCAACCTCATCTACTATGTAACTATGTAACCTCATGCGCACGCACCCTGGACAAGCGCATTCAGATTAATCACTGATCGCGCTAAGAACAGGCGCGTGCTTCACCCTGGCTGCGGCCAGGGTGACGCTCGCCGCGATGAAACACATTGCTACAATATGTGAGTACACGGCACTCAGCTGCTTGCAGAGACGAGAAAATTTGTGTCTGCCGCTCGTTGGCCCGTCATGTGAGCGGTTTTCGCCCGATGAGGGTGAACCAGCTCCGTCACGTCATGGTCACACCCCCACAAGAGCGCAACTAGCTGGCCAAGATTCGCACAGCCAGGCAGGGATCGAGCGCGCTGGCGTCACGCGCTCTGTTGGGCGATTTATGGCCAGCTAGTTGCGCGAGCGGGGAGCACGGCCATGACATTGGGCGAACCGCTCACATGTCGCGCCAGCGAGTGGCATAATCAAATTTGCTTGCCTCTGCAAGCAGCTAAGCGCTGTGCATGCGCAGGTGGTTGCTCACGCTGGACACATATTGCAGCAATGTGTTTCATCGCGGCCAGCGTGAGTTGCCACTCAGCGTCACCCAGGACGATGCCTTAGGCCGCATCCAGGCTGAGAGCCCGCTTGAGCACTGCGCAATGAATCACATTATGTCAATGTGATCATCTATAGCAGGCCTGCACAACTCCATTCATCAAGGGCCGCAAACATGCCAGGTTTTCAGTCATATTGAGCCAGCTGTGCTGAAGTAGGGATATCCTGAAAACCTGGCCTGTTTGCTGCCCATGAGGACTGGAGTTGTGCAGGCCTGATCTATAGTGTGCGTGCACGTGCCCCTTAGAGTTCCATGAAGAGCAGCATGAGGAGACAAAAAACTTTGTATTTGTAGTGCGATGGCGGGTCACGTGACATTTGTAAAACCTATCAGAGCAAAGCTGCTTATTCTACCTGGGAACTGCCCGTTCCTACTTTTCTCAAGTTTATTACAGTAGTGGTGGTGTGCTTTGCTGTTGAAATATACAAAATGGATAATTCAACTGAATTGAATCCTTGATTTCTTAGGTATTTAAAAGAGATCCTCTATGAAATCAAAGGAGCAAGCACTAACTACAATGACAGGAATTAACATGACAAGTTATGGAAGGAAATTTCAGAAATATTGGCCATTCCATGTAAGTTAATCATTTTAATACAATGTGTATTGATTTATTTTTAAAATTTTGATCTATTGCATACAATTGTGTATTTATGTAATTATCCATAGCATGTAATTGTTGATGATTTTTTTTACTAACTATGGCATGCAATGATTATGTACTGCATAATAGTTTAAATCAGCGTTTCCCAAACGGTGGGTCGCGACCCGGCACCGGGCCACGGCACCAAAATTGCCGGGTCGCAGCGAGGCTGGCCGCGCGGTGTCTCCCGTCCCCCCTGCTCAATTTTAAAAAAATGCCGGCGATTTCCCCCTGCGGTCCCGCGTGCTTGCGCAGGGCAAGCAGGGCCTGCTCCCTTCCTCCCCCCCCGCTCCCAACGTGGGACGGAGGAGGAAGTACCAGCTCCTCTGCGTCCCGCACGTTACGTGGGACGGAGGGGGAAGTTCAAGCTCCTACTGCGGCCCGCTTCCCCCCGCAGCCAGCTTCCCCCCGCAGCCAGCTTCCCGAGCTCACCTCCCGTGGCACCCCCTCCCGAGCCCACCTCCCGTCCCCCCAAGCCCACCTCCCGTCCCGGGCAGCAGGGGAAAGCGTCCGGCGGCAAGGTAAGTCACCCCACCCAGTCACTGCCTCCCACCCAAGTGCCCCTGGTCCCCCTCCCACCCACCCAAGTGCCCCTGGTCCCCCTCCCACCCACCCAAGTGCCCCTGGTCCCCCTCCCACCCACCCAAGTGCCCCTGGTCCCCCTCCCACCCACCCAAGTGCCCCTGGTCCCCCTCCCACCCACCCAAGTGCCCCTGGTCCCCCTCCCACCCACCCAAGTGCCCCATGTCCCCCTCCCACCCACCCACCCAAGTGCCCCATGTCCCCCTCCCACCCACCCACCCAAGTGCCCCTGGTCCCCCTCCCACCCAAGTGCCCCTGGTCCCCCACCCACCCACCCAAGTGCCCCTGGTCCCCCACCCACCCACCCAAGTGCCCCTGGTCCCCCACCCACCCACCCAAGTGCCCCTGGTCCCCCACCCACCCACCCAAGTGCCCCTGGTCCCCCACCCACCCACCCAAGTGCCCCTGGTCCCCCACCCACCCACCCAAGTGCCCCTGGTCCCCCACCCACCCACCCAAGTGCCCCTGGTCCCCCACCCACCCACCCAAGTGCCCCTGGTCCCCCTCCCACCCACCCAAGTGCCCCTGGTCCCCCTCCCACCCACCCAAGTGCCCCTGGTCCCCCTCCCACCCAAGTGCCCCTGGTCCCCCTCCCACCCTCCCACCCAAGTGCCCCTGGTCCCCCTCCCACCCAAGTGCCCCTGGTCCCCCTCCCACCCTCCCACCCAAGTGCCCCTGGTCCCCCTCCCACTCTCCCACCCAAGTGTCCCTGGTCCCCCTCCCACCCAAGTGTCCCTGGTCACCCTCCCACCCAAGTGCCCCTGGCCCCCTCCCTCCCACCCAAGTGCCCCTGGCCCCCTCCCTCCCACCCAAGTGCCCCTGGCCCCCTCTCCAGTCACTCACATCCGTCGTTGCCTGTAATTCACTGTTTGTGTCTGTGTGGGTATAGGGGAGAGCGAGTGTGTGTGGGTATAGGGGAGAGCGAGTGTGTGTGTGTGTGTGTATCTGTGTGGCTGCGTGTGTGTCAGTGGCTGCGTGTGTGTGTGTCAGTGGCTGCATGTGTGTGTGTCAGTGGCTGCGTGTGTGTGTCAGTGGCTGCGTGTGTGTGTCAGTGGCTGCGTGTGTGTGTATCAGAGGCTGTGTGTATGTATCAGTGTGTGTGTCAGTGGCTGCGTGTCTGTCAGTGGCTGTGTGTGTGTGTATCAGTGGCTGTGTGTGTGTGTATCAGTGGCTGTGTGTGTGTCTGTGCAGGCCCTATAGGCCAGTATAGGCGATAAAATTTTTAGTGGGTCACGAAGGAGAAGTTCAAAAAATAACCGGGTCACGGAAAAAAAAGTTTGGGAAACCCTGGTTTAAATAGTTCATGATATTGTTGAAGGTTGTAATTGCTGAATTCTTGATAAATTGCAAAAAATATGTATACATGTAATTGCCGAATACTTGATATATAGGATGTTATTGTTGAAGAGTGCAATTATTGCAGAATGCTTGATATATTACTTTAAAAAGTGTTGAATTGTAAAATAATTCACAATTTGATGTTAATTTTTAATTTGTATTTTTTAAGGTGAACTTGCCAAAGGCAAGTGGAAGAATCTCAGAGATGCATTCTACAGGGAATTAAAACAGAATATGCCATTCTCAGGTGACGCAGGGCCAAGCAGCTACGAATTTTGTTCATCCTGGCCCTTTTTCAAAATGATGCTGTTCTTGCAAGATCAGATGATGCCAGCAAGGACAGTATCAAACTTGGAGCCATCTGTAAGCAACGTAGAGGCAGCTGCAGAGACAGCTGGGGACGTCACTGTAGACGAGGATTCATTTTGTGAGGCATCAATATCACAAGATCCACTGCCCCAAAAATCAAGGCCTGCTAGCAAGCTGAAAAAAGAACTCGATAGAGGCACAAAAACGTGAAATTATGTCTCTGGCTTTCAAAAGCCCAGTGGATGAAGAGTGGGATTTTCTACGAAGCCTACTGCCCTACATACTGTAAAGCAACTTGATCAGGTTGCAAAATTGACTGTATGGAAGGAAATCACTGATGTGGTTTTAAATGCAGTGAAAAAATTCCAAGAAAAACAATAAAAAAAAGTTATGTTATATTTGTTTCCGTGTTGGACCTTTTATAATATTTAAGTTATCTAAAACAGGGGTCCCCAACCCCCAGGCGGTCCGTGGCCTGTTAGGAACCGGGCCGCCGCCCACACTCACTGCGGCCCCTGGCTCTCCTCCCTCCGTGGAGCGCACTCTAGCAGCCCGGCACTTACGGTGCCTGCTGAGCGCGTGCAGTCTTCCCGCTTTCTGCATGCTGCTGCTGCTGCCGCCTGAGGTGAGGAGATGCTCCCTGGTGGTGTTGGCTGTTGCTGCTGGGGGGGAAGAACTTAACTGAACCGTGAGGTTTTTGCCCCTCCCCCAGCTTTGGTTTGGCGCCCCTCCCCCAGCTCAGTTTTTGCCCCTTCCCCAGCTCAGTTTTTGCCCCCTTCCCCAGCTCAGTTTTTGCCCCCTTCCCCAGCTCAGTTTTTGCCCCCTTCCCCAGCTCAGTTTTTGCCCCCCTCCCCAGCTCAGTTTTTGCCCCCCTCCCCAGCTCAGTTTTTGCCCCCATCCCCAGCTCAGTTTTTGCCCCCCTCCCCAGCTCAGTTTTTGCCCCCCTTCCCAGCTCAGTTTTTGCCCCCCTCCCCAGCTCAGTTTTTGCCCCCCTTCCCAGCTCAGTTTTTGCCCCCCTCCCCAGCTCCGTTTCCCCCCCCCCCCCAGCTCCATTTTTACCCCACACTGACAGAGACACACACACACTGACACAGTGACTGACAGAGTGACACACACAGTGAAATCATCCCGAAACTGTCTTTCACAAAACAGGTCCCTGGGGCCGAAAAGGTTGGGGACCGCTGATCTAAAGTTTTACATGTTTCTACAATGTCTTATTTCATTATTTTTTTTACTGTTTTGAAACCATGTGTGTGTTTTCTCTCTTTAATAAACATGTATACCACCACTTTTCAGTAAGAAAATAGAAAGACAATAGAATCTCAAACACTTTCAACTTAATATAAAATACAGGAGCAATATTTCAAAAGCAGTATGTTTATTTGTCATTAAAAAATACTAAACACTATTTTGCCATGGGACAGCTCCTTCTGCATTAAAATAATTTTTGAAAGAATCACGGATGTATTTGGCCCTGTTTCCTGGTGAACTATTTCCCCTAAATCTTTGAAGCTGGGTAGCAACTATAGGCACACGGACCATTGTTGACCCATCGGTTGTGCATTCCAAATCCATAACAATATTATGCAGTATAGCCACACATTGTACAATTTTCTTAGCATTTAGCACTGACATTTCTATAGCTTTTAATAGTATTCTCCATTTTGCAGTCATAATACCGAATGCACACTCCACACAGCGTCTTGCTCTGGAAAGTCTGTAATTAAAGGTTTCTTTTTTGGTTAAACGTTGTCGTCTTTACGGCTTCATGAGATATGTCGGCAACGGAAAGGCCTCGTCCGCTAACATCAATGAAGAGGGATCTTCTGTGCTAGGGGGGAGAATGTTAAAAAGGTTGGGGGAGATTTTAAACTAGGATGGGGGGGGGAGGGGAATGAAACGGGTAACGAACTAAATAGAATAGATGAGAAAATAGCAAAGGGTTATGGAGGTAGAAGTGCAAGTTTGACAAGCAGCGAGACACCCATAGTGAATACAGATAATACTAGAACATTTCTAAAGACTAAACCAAATTTGTGCAGAAAGGAAGGAGCAGATAAGATAATAGTACAGGCTGAAAAAAAAAGTTAAATGCATGCTTGCTAATGCAAGAAGCCTGCCAGATAAAATGGAGGAGCTTGAATTAGTAGCTGCAAGGGAGCAGTATGATATAGGCATTACTGAAACATGGTGGGATGAAACTCATGACTGGGCCGTTAATTTAGAGGGTTATTCTCTTTTTCGGAAAGATCGAGCAAATAGAAGGGGAGGTGGAGTATGTTTATATGTTAAACTGGATCTAAAACCTATTATAAGGGAAGATGTTTATGGAGGGAATTATGAAAATGTACAGACCTTGTGGATAGAAATTAGCAGTGGAGGTAAAAGTACAAAGAAAATGTTTGTGGGAATATGCTATAAACCACCTGTGAGATTGAGGAACCTAAAATACTTTTGCAAATGGAGAAGGCATCAAAACTTGGTCATGTTTGCATAATAGGTGATTTTAATTATCCAGACAGACTGGGGCAATGAGATTAGCATTACAACAAAAGGAAACAGGTTTTTGGGGGTGCTTAAAGACAATTATATGACCAAAATTATTGAGGAACCAACCAGGAGAGGGGCAATACTAGATTTGGTAATATCAAACAATGTAGAAGTAATAGCACATATTCAAGTCCTGGAATATTTGGGTAACAGTGATCATAACATGGTCTAATTTGAAATAAATTATCAAAAAAACAGATTACTTGGGTTCAACAAAGACCTTAACTTTAATAAACTGAGGACTAGTCTACAAGTAATACATTGGGATGATGTTTTTGCAGGGAAAAATGTAGAAGATAAATGAGCAGTCTTTAAAACATTGTTAGAAAACCACACTTATCAGTGTGGTAATAAGTATAAAAGAAATAAGTCAAAACCAATGTGGCTAAATAAACAGGTAGGGATGAAATGGAAAAGAAGAGGCAGGCGTTGAGAGTCTTGAAGTCAGAAGGGACGGATGCATCATATCAGAATTATAAGGAATGTAAATATAAGGAATGGAAATGGAAAAATTGCAAAAGGGCAATCAAATTAGCAAAAATGGATAATGAAAAAAGGATTGTAATAGAAAATAAGGTCAACCCTAAAAAATTATTTAAGTACCTTAATAACAAAAAAATCAGAAAAGAAAATATAGGACCCTTTCATTGTGAGATGGGCAGGAAGATTATTGGAGATAAGGAAAAAGCAGAGGTATTAAACAAATTCTTTGCCTCTGTGTTTACCAGGGAAGAATCAATTTCAATAGTAGTGCCGCAGGAGGAAGCCACAACCTCCTTATTAATGATCAATTGATTAACCGAGGAAGAAATTCATAGGCGGTTTGAAAAAAATTAATTAAATAAGGCACCTGGCCCCGATGGCATACATCCAAGAGTTCTCAAGGAGTTAAGCTCAGTAATAGCCAAACCATTACATTTAATATTCAAGGACTCCATTTCCACAGGCTTATCACCACAAGATTGGCGTAAAGCAGATGTGGTGCCTATATTTAAAAAGGGAGCTAGATCACAACCGGGGAATTACAGACCTGTAAGCCCGACTTCAACAGTGGGGAAACTACTTGAAGGTTTAATACGGGATAATATTCAGGAATACCTAATGGAAAACAAAATTATTAGTAATAGTCAGCATGGATTTATGAAGGATAGATCATGCCAAACTAACCTTGTTTGTTTCTTGGTCTACATAGATGTTGCAAAGGCTTTTAATACTGTTCCACATGAGGTTGGTGTACAAAATAAAGAAAATTGGACACAGTAAAAATATATGCACCTGGATTGAAAACTGGTTGAAGGATAGATAACAGAGGGTTTTCATGAATGGAGCTTTTTCAGGTTGGGCTAAGGTTCTCGGACCCCTGCTTTTAAACTTGTTTATTAATGACCTTGAGGTTGGCATCAAGAGCAAAGTATCCGTCTTTGCTGATGAGACTAAATTGTGTAAGGTAATAGAATCAGAGAAGGATGTAATTTCTCTCCAGAAGGACTTGGAGAGACTGGAAACATGGGCAGGTAAATGGCAGATGCGGTTTAATACAGATAAATGTAAGGTTATGCATTTGGGAAGCAAGAATAAAGGGGCGACTTACAAATTAAATAGGGATAAATTGGGTGAATCCTTGATGGAGAAGGATTTAGGAGTGCTTATAGACAGCAGGCTTAGCAATAGTACCCAAAGTCATGCAGTAGCTGCAAAGGCAAACAAGATATTTTCTTGCATTAAATGGGATGTGGGGGTGTGGCAGCCGGGACGTCCCCCACAGCTACCACATGACAGGGAGACTTTTGGAACTCCACGGCCCACTGACGGACCTCTTGTTTGAAGGGTACAAACAAGGTTCCCTAAATTTGGTTCTACTATCTCGGGCACCCAGGTCTGAATCTCAGCAGCACCTACAAATGTAGCCCCCTTTCCCTATGCCTAAGGGAACTATTTATTTTTTATTTATAAAATGTTTTACCAGGAAGTAACTCATTGAGAGTTATCTCTCGTTTTCAAGTATGTCCTGGACATAGTTAATATGACAAATACATGGTTACAAATACAGTTACGTAAATGAACAGGGTATACATTATATACAATATATTGCATGCACAGTTAGAGAAGATGTAGATAATAGGCTTATGTAACAGTTACAGACCAGATTAAAATGTGAGACAGCCTTAGTTTTGAAAGAACTTAAACTGGTTGTGGATGTGAGAGTCTCCGGTAGGTTGTTCCAGTTTTGGGGTGCACGGTAAGAGAAGGAGGAGCGGCCGGATACTTTGTTGACCCTTGGGACCATGAACAGTCTTTTGGAGTCAGATCTCAGATGATGAGTGCTGCATGCGGTAGGGGTGAGGAGCTTGTTCAGATAGGTGGGTAGCTTGCCCATCTAGTTCTTTGAGCATTTCGCAGTGATGTGTGTTGTAGTTGCATTGGAGAACGAAACGACAAATTGAATTGTAGAGGGTGTCAAGTTTGCCAAGGTGGGTTTGGGGTGCCGAGCCATATACTATGTCTCCATAGTCGATATTTGGCATTAGCATCTGCTGTGCAATACGTTTTCTGACCAGGAGGCTTAGGGAGGATTTGTTCCTGTAAAGTACACCTAGTTTGGCATAGGTTTTGGATGTCAGGGCATCAATGTGCATTCCGAATGTTAAGTGGGAGTCAAACCATATGCCCAGGTATTTAAAACTAGTAACAGGAGTTAGAGTGGTTTTAGCGTTGGTTCTGATCTGGAGCTCAGTCACTGGAAGCTTTAAAAATTTAGTCTTGGTCCCAAATACCATTGTTACAGTGTTTAAAAACAGTTTGTTTTGGGAAATCCAGTTTTCGAGTCTCCAAAAGTCAGACTGTAGTACGTGTTCAAGGTCGGAGAGGCTATGGCTGTGTGCATATAAGATTGTGTCATCTGCATACATGTGTAGTATTGAGTCTTCCTTACAAGCTGTGGGAAGATCATTAATGAACATTTAGAAGAGTAGAGGCCCCAGAACAGAGCCTTGCGGGACGCCACAGGTGATATCCAGGGGGTTGGAGTTAGAGCCTGAGATGTTGGGATCTACCTGATAGGTAGGACTGAAACCAGTTTAAAGCATGCTTCCCTATTCCAGAGCTCTGGAGTTTGTTAAGCAGGATAGCATGATCAACAGTATCAAAAGCCTTTGCAAAATCTAGGAATATTGCACCAGTGAGTTGACCACGTTCCATTCCACACTACGCAGGCAACTACACGTGCTGCTGTACCTGTCTGCTCACAGGAGGCCTATGCCTCCACCTCTGGGAGCCTGGGGTGAGCTCTTTCTCCTTGCGTGCAGCGACTCCACCGCTGACTGATCCCAGCATTGGCGGGATAACCCCTCACAGAAACCGATACACAGTAATAAGTAATACACCACACAGTGTATATAACTAAGCTTTACTGTACCCACATACTAACACCGATAACATATGTAGCCATGTCTGGTCTTGGCTACTAATCTACCCTGCCTGACATGTAAGTCCTGGTACAGTGCAGGCAGTGTTAGGCCCAGGGTTTTCCCCTGCAGTGAGCAGCCCCTTTGATCACAGGGGGGGGGGGCAAGGCCTGTGTTCTGCCCAATCCTGGGCTCAGACCTTGGCCCCTTCCCCAGGGTACTTAAGGGGTTGCACTTCCTAAATTTATCCAGTGTTGTCTCTCCCTTGAGAGAGACTGGTCCCACAGAAGTGTGCGCAAAGTGCTCTGGCCACCTTCTGTCCCCTCCATTTGAGGAATGGGAGAGAGGATTATACCTCCTACTCCATCAGGGAGTAGAGGAAAAGCAAGGACCGACCTTTGGGGCCTGTGCCTGGGGATTGAGTCCAGGGACCATCACAAAGCTGGAACCCAGAGTATGCAGTGTATCCTGTGCTGTTGCAATAAAATCTGTTCCTGTTTATAAAATATACTCCTGCCTGAGTCTGCAATCTATTAGGGAGAGTATCAGAAAGTTCTCCTGCAGGGATTGCCTCCAGCACTTCTGGAGCCTGCAAGAGATGGAGCTCGTTGAGAATGACACCATCTTTCCAGCCTATTGGAATGTGTGCACGTAGGAGATGTTAGCTGATTGGATGAGGGATCGTGACGTCACTCGTTAACGCGAACGGCGCTTCTATTTATATACGGGCTTATTTAGGAAGTATGGTACACCTTGATAAAGGGCACACTGCCCGAAACACGCAGGTGTGATACCTGCTGCTGCTGTGGGGGGCTTTGCCTGATCCCTTAATGGAATAAAGTGTTTATTTTGCTACCGTGAGCCGCCTCCTGTTTTTCATCTGTTCCTGTTTATAAAATATACTCCTGCCTGAGTCTGCAATCTATTAGGGGGAGTATCAGAGAGTTCTCCTGCAGGGATTGCCTCCAGCACTCCTGGAGCCTGCAAGAGATGGAGGCGCTGAACCAAGAGTGAGAAAGAACCTTCTATCACCCCAAATGCCTGTCCTGTCTTCCCCAACAACAACGGCAGAACCTCAACGCTTCTGTGAACCAACAGGTACACAGCACTACACACCTGGTAACAGGGGAATCTCCCAGAGGGTGGGATAAACACTGTTACACATACAATAACCGGTACCCACAGTATAACCCAGTGACCCAACACGTGGGGGTTCGCCCAAAGTACTGAGGGTGCTGTGGCCCCAATAATCCCTGGTGTCCTGTCCCAGCAATCCCACCCAAATGTGAGGTAGCTCTACCCCCTGTAGATGTAGGTGCACATTGGGTACCTTCCTGGGTACTCCAGTACCCAGGTGTTGCTTGGTGTGGCGTGTTGGAGCGGGTCCGCCTCCAACACAAATCCTCACCTCCTAAAGGTCCTGATCCTCCTCACAGTGTGAGCCCCAGCTGGAGGGTCTCACACAATGTCTCTGGATCCTGTGACCTGGTCCGAGGCCGTAGGGCGCCGCGTGGCCGTCCGGTCACCGGTGCAGAAATAACAATAAGTGGAAGAGTCCATATCTGGAGCCTTCCCTGCAACACTCTGATACTGGTGTCTCAGTGCCTAACTGGGGCCTAGGGGCAAAGTCTAGGCCTATGTTGCCAGGGTGTATAAGACGATGCACCAGCATGGGAAAAAAGTAATAGCTGGACTGCTCCAAACAGGTACAAAAAATACTTTTATTAGCGACACATAAAAAAACAGCAACAAAGAGATTAACCCCCTCTGATGCGTTTCGCGCAACGTACACGCTTTATCAAAGAGAGGTTTTTTTAATAATGTAAACACTGGAATTTACCTCTGGAAAACATTGCTTGGGGGTGTTTCACTCCCACCTCTCTCCTGCAAAGTCTATGCCTAGCCCAGGAAGCACTGCTCCCTGGACACTACCTTCTCCTTTGGCTCCTCCGTCAGGACTGACTCGTGGGCTTTCCGCCCGCAGAGGATATCCTGTTCCTCTCCCTGCTCCAATCCCATTGGCTGGGGCAGTCACATGTAGGCAGTCCCTCCCTCTAGGAATTCTGGGACTTGTAGTCCTGCGGCTGCATATACGGAGCTATCCTAAGATGGCCTCCACCTCCTCCACTGAGCATGCGCGCCTCGCTGCACTGCGCATGTGCGACTACCAAAATGGCTACCCCAAACTCCTGATCACGCGGAGCTCCGGCCAACCACTTAGCAGCTCCCCCGCACTGGAGGCAGGGTAGGGAGACTCGGCTACATAAGATAGCCCTTTCAAAAGGATCGGGGTTTGTTATTTTGTATGTTTTGCCTGGATAAAGGAACAGGCTCAATAAAGCCAAGATATCATATCACCCAAATCAGTCTCCATTAAATGTACAAAAAATACAAAAAACACAGCGCACAACGCTCATAGTGCATTAAAAATTATATTGATAACCAAACAAGTAGGTAAGTATTAGGCGTACATTAAAACAATTTAAATAGGCATTTCAGGGTTATTGTTACCCAAGCACCAAACAGGACGCCAGTGAGGATGTCATCGGTTTAGGCACGTAGCTCTCCCCGTCACGATCGCTCAGTCTCAGGATGAAACCTGGAAGGTCTCCGGTAGGGTAACAAACGGTTCAGCCAAGTCGCAGTGCAGATGAGTGATGTCTGTAGGTATAGAAATCTCTGCGGCAGCGTGACACACGCTGCTCAGCTCTCTGATCCGGCGCTTCCGGGTTTATGACGTCACACGGCGGCGACAGCACGTCGCGATCTTTCGGAGCACCGAGCTGGTTCTCAAGGAGTGGTGCAAAGTCCAGGGTTCACAAAAAGTTCTATTCCAACGCGTTTCGAAACCACAGGGGTCTCTTCATCAGGGAATATTGAATCTAAATCGATGTAGCATCTAAATACCCCACGCTTATCACTGATAGGCCCCTCAATTAGGAGTTGCGGCCAATACCAGGAAAGCGGGGAGGAGTCAAATAGCTCCATGGATCTCAAATGCAAACACGTTGCCCTTGGCAACCTAAAACAACAAAAATACACTTTATTGAACATACAATAGCGCGCAAAAATACAAACATCAAGTGATGGCTCTAAAATAAAGAGAGAAAACGTTAATACATGAAAGGGAAAAATGGGGACGATAGACAGCACTCTGATGATTTTAAATTAATGCAATTGCAGGGTGCACGGAACCAAAGGGGACCCTTATTCCCCTGTATAATACTAACAAATCTACGTAAGTACCAGCACTCACTGTCTAATGGCTAAATGATGAAAACAGTTGTAATGCAGAATAAACATTTAATAATAAAACAAACCAGAAATAAATCAAATGTGTTTGCAGAAACCAGTATCACAAATGGGCATGGGCACTCCACACGAGCACAAGGAGCAGACCACAGGGTTTGATTACTGTCTTCATACAGGGTTTGATTACTGTCTTCATTTGCTATTGCCATTAATCTTACATTGACTGTTGTGGACTCCTGGTGCTTCTTTGCAAGCTGCTTTCTTGCAGGCTGTGTTCAGCCTTGACTGTACCATTGCACACAGTTTCTGGTAGTAATTGAACTACTGACATTGACTGTAGTGGATTCTTGCTTCCCTGCTATTAGCTGTTTAGCTGTATTTAGCCTACACTGTATGTTTGCGATCTATTTTCAGGGGTGTCTGATTTGACCAGTTATAGGGGAAGGGAGGCTTCGGGAAGTACCTCTGGGACCTTTTGGACCAGGGGGAATGGGCCAGATGAAGAGGTAGTCCCTTGAAACGTTGCCCCCCTAGCATACTTGCCGTTCTCCATTTTTTGTGTATATTCCTTGTGTTTCATCTTTTTTTTCCCCTTTTCCTTTTTCCCCCCCACCCCTCACTTTGTGACATGCCCATTTGTGATACTGGTTTCTGCAAACACATTTGATTTATTTCTGGTTTGTTTTATTATTAAATGTTTATTCTGCATTACAACTGTTTTCATCATTTAGCCATTAGACAGTGAGTGCTGGTACTTACGTAGATTTGTTAGTTAATACATGAAAGATTGAACAGCTGCACCTATACCAGGAAATGCACATATATATATTTCTTTATGGTGCACATTACAAGGTATTACATAGAAAAAGAAGCATGGAATTAAAATTTTTTTTATTAAAAAACATAAAATATATATAAAAAATATATATAATATAAAAAATATATAAAAAAGCAAAGGATCACCTAGTAATAAAGAAAAAAGCTTACATAATAAAGCCCATAGAGAGGGTATTATTTGATAAACCTCTATCTTAATGGTGATCAATAGAGGGACCATATATCAATAACCTCATTGAGACCTCCTGGATGCAAAGTTCCCAGTTTATGTATCCAGAAGGTCTCCTGGAATGACAGATCTTTCACCCTATCACCGCCCCTTCTATTGTGAGGGACATACTTAATGCCCTTAAAACGCAGAGACGAGGGGTCTTTGTTGTGGTGCAGAGTGTAGTACCATTTTAGATATTTCGTATATGTTCTTGGATACGTACCTTAAGTGGACGCTTAGTGCGCCCCACATAATGCAAGCCACAAGGGCACTCAATTAAATAAACTATATGGTCAGAATTACAATTAATAAAATCTGAAATCTCATAAATTTGCCCAGTTTTTTTACACATAAAGTTTTTATTGTCAGGGTGCAAATGTTTGCACACTGAACATTTTCTGCATTTGAAGTTACCAAGAGGTTTACTACTCAACCACCTTTTTTCTCCCACAGAGACATCTTTAATATTAATGTCACTAGGGGACAGGGTGTTTTTCAAGTTTTTTGCTTTTCTGTAAGTAAACTTAGGAAACTTCGAAATGTGGACCCCCAAGATTGGATCGTTTGACAGAATTGCCCAGTGTTTTTTTACAATCTTTTCAATTTGCAAAGTCATAGAATTAAAATTTGTAATAAAAGCAACATTACATTTGCCCTCCCTGTTTTCCTGTTTATTTCGTTCTTTAATTTTTGGAACTAACATTTGTCTTCTATCCAGTTTTCTTACCCTATCCAGATCATCAGTAAGTTTTTTCAATGGATAACCTCTCTCCAGAAATCTGGAAGTTAAGTCACTAGCCTGTTTCTCAAAGTCAGTGTCCACACTACAAATTTTCCTTAGTCTATAGAACTGACCACCAGGAATATTTTGGATCCAGGATTTCCAGGATGGCTTGAGGCCATCAAAAGTATTCGAGTCGACATCCTTAAAATAGGTTTTACTAACAAGCATCCCTTCATTGGATACTGTCAAACTCAAGTCCAAAAAGTTAATATCCCTAATATTATCCACGTGGGTAAAGGATAGATTTCTATCATCATTATTATTAATGTAGTTTATGAAGTGATTTACAGAACATTGATCCCCATCCCATAAACATATAATGTCGTCTATGAAACAACGCCAAATGATAATATTGTCTTTAAAAGGATTATTGTTCAGAATAAACTTAAATTCCTATTCTCCCATGTACAGGTTTGCAAAACTGGGGGCAAATCTTGTGCCCATAGCAGTCCCGCAAACCTGCAGGAAGAATTCATCCAAAAACATAAAATAGTTGTGTTTCAAAATGAAGTGTATTGAATCCAAAATAAAACTTCTATTTAAATGGTGTAGTTCCTCATCACCTGATAGAAAAAAATCCACAGATGCTAGGCCCTTCATATGTGGTATATTCGTATAGAGGACCTGCACATCACATGTCAGCCATCTATACGAATCTTTCCACTCCAGGTCCTGCAACAAGTTGAGCACTGAAGTGGAATCCCTTAAATGGGAAGGGAGTTTTTCCACATAGGATTGCAAGAAATGGTCAACATACTGTGACAAATTGGCTGTTAAGCTTTGTATTCCCGATATTATCGGTCTACCAGGGGGGTTAGTTATTGACTTGTGGGTTTTGGGGAGATGATAAAATATTGGGATCTTAGGGGAGCTGGTGAATAAAAATTCATATTCATTCTTAGTGATAACACAGGAAACTAGGGCTTGGTCAAGTAAGCCTTTTAGTTTATTCAAAAACTCACTGGTTGGATCTTTTTTAAGCCTGGTGTAGGAGGTGGTATCGTTCAGGAGACGAAGTGCCCCTCCCTCATAATCCTTACGATTCTGTAGAACGACACCCCCTCCCTTATCGGCCTGTCTAATAATGAGATTGGTATTCTCTTTTAAAAATTTTAACGCCAATGTTTCGTTTTTTGTGAGGTTATGTTTTATGTCACTGGGTTTAGTATTACTAATTAGTTGTTGACCATGTTAAAAAAGGTCTCAATATGATGACCTTTTGAGTGGGAGGGATAAAATTTAGATTTTCCCCTAAAGTGGGTGTGCCTAGGGCTTGCAACACATTCTACAATCTCACTTAAAACAACCTCAGGTGGATCAGTTATTGCTACTGTTTCTCCTTGCCCTTCATTACCTTCCAGATCTAATTTAATGAAGTGTTTTTTAAGAGTGAGGTTGCGCATGAATTTTTGAAGGTCCGTTTAAAATTTAAATGAGTTTGGCACACAGGAGCGAGAAAATGTCAAGCCCCTGTCCAAAACCCTTTTTTGGTCAGTGGTTAAGATTACTGAAGATAAGTTAAAAATCCCTTGTGAGGGAGATGTCACAGATCTTTCTCGTAGCCTCTTTTCTTTTGATCTGCCCCCCCCTCTAATTCCTCTTCTGGTAGGGTTCTTTTCTTTTTTTTTCCTGACCGGGGTTTTTGAGAAGATTCCACAATCTCCTCCCTTTTCTGTGCATCTAAGTGTCTTTGCTTGACTGAATCTAAAAAAGAAGATGGGGAGTGTTGAGCTGTGATTGATATTTTTTTGTTTTTGTCTGTCTAATTAGGGGGTACCTGAGCCATCCCTGGTGCCATAGCTGCAGACGCTCCATATTACCAATTTTATTTAAGGTCACATTTTTTATTTATTTCACATCATCACTTCACTATTGTATTGATTGTAGTTGCGCACTTATTTTTTCACCTTATTCACTACTCCATTAAATGTACCTCTGCACACATCTCTTACATATGATGTCAGAAGTTGGGATGAGAGGTGGCCCTTGAATTTCAAAGAGGCCCCAGAGACTGCCTGTGAGAATTGTTGTGCTTTTGCTTGCATACAGTTCTTGCAACAGCCTGAGAAGCAAACAAAGGATCACGTGCTGCAGTGACCAGAATTAAAGAGCTACACATCCAGGCAGGAAAACTACAACTGCACTGGAGAAAGCCACAACGCCACAGTTTGACTGGGAGGACTGCGACAAACGATGAACCACACAGGGGACTGAGGCTGTGACCAGAGTCTACCCAACCATTGGTGAAAAAAACAAAAAAAAACATGGGATTTTAAATGGCCGCCCAGCTGAAGTCAATAAAGACTCTGCAAGAATGGGGAAGAAATGTGTTCCTGATGTAAAGAGCCAAGCCACACGGAGCAGTATCCCTTCAGGCCTTGTTCGGATGATCCCTGTGTGGCATCAGAAAAAGGGCTGCAGCCAGAGGAATATTTTTTTCAACGTGCCAAGGAACTGCAGCAGCAAGCAATGCACTGTGGTCACAAAGAAGATACAGAAGTTTTACGTGGTAAGGGCACATCCAGTATCACTGATGAGAAAGAATGTGTGCACAGTACTGCTGATGTTTCAGAACCTACCAAAGTAAGAAGATAAAGAAAAAGTCTACAAAGATGCCTGTTAGAGCTACAAACTCTGCAAGCAAAGTCTGTCCACCTGTACAGTAGGACTACCAGCTGGGGTTTTAGTGAATACAGTGAAAACAGCTGCAATAGCGTCTCCCGAGGCCAGGAAGGAAAATACACCTGATAGCCACAAGATGTGGCGTTCCTGTAATGAACCCTACCCCACGGAAGAGTGGCCCTTCCGGTCCTATGAGGATACGGATAAGGATGAAGATATCTCTTATGGGGAACCCAAACCGAGTCATGCAAAAAACACCTCAAGAATGGTGGAGGGCCTAAATTCGGTATGCACCGAACAAACAGGTCTCTATGACCCCGAATATTCCTGCCAGCTAACGCAACTGCAAGAAAAGCCTGGCGGATACAGTGAAGCTGCTGAAGTTTCAAATTAAGATGGAGATCCCAGTATCCCTGATGGGACGGAGTCCTCATAAACAAAAAGGCGGAAAAAGAAAAGAGGTGCTTCACTTACCGTGGAAGGAACAGACACGTCCGCCGATCTCGTGGAGAAAAAGGGGGTCCGAGATGCCCTAGAGAAAATGGAGGATTCATCACGCGGATGACAGAATATCCAGAGGGCACAAGGCAGAAGTTGTGTAACCCAAAGAAGTTTCTGTCCGGTGCTAACAGTGAGGAACCCTCAACCAACCATACCAGGGATGCGGAGAAAGGAACTAGTGAGTGATGATCTCTTGACCAGCCCTGAAGATGCATTGCAAGCTGCCAGGCATAACTGTGATCTGCTCCGTGAAGAATTGAAAATGGAGAGAAAATAATGCTGAGCTACAGAATACTGTGCTCGCAATTTACTCGGCTTCCAAGATTGGAGGATCTAAGGACAGATCTAGATACTGCAAACACTACTATTACCTCCATGGATGAAAAGCAGAGCAAGTCTGACCGAATGATTGCTAATCTGAAACAGAAGTATGAGGAGGCACTGAGAGAGATTAGTCTTTCAGCAAGAGGTTCGCGATCGCCACACCAAGAGATCAGCAGTTGCCGCACAGAACTGGAAGTCTCTAAAAAGGAACTTCATAGTCTCACTGAGGAGCTGGACATCTCTCTAAAAGTTGTCTACAGTCTAAGTATGGATCTTAAAGTCTCTCAGAAGGAGCTTCACACCCTCAACCTAGAGATAGAAGTCTCACGCCAGGAGACAGGCGTCTCAACTTAGAAGTGCGTAAATGGAAGGAGGACTACAAGGAGGCCCTGAATTTTAGAGAGACTGTAAGAAGAGAAAATACAAGGCTGAAAGATGAAAAGTTAGAAGCATTGGAGCAACCCAAATAAGCAGAGCCCCTACTGCAGTACGCACCTACAGATTGCCAAAGAGAAGCAGTGATCTCTGCAGGAAGAAAATCTGCAGGCTGCTAAAGAAGTACAAGTGCTGCAGCAACGTCCGATTACCCAGTGTGTCCCCACAAAGCATGAGAAACTGAAGGCTACCCTGAGCATCACCAGAGCATTTCTAGAGGCCAAGCTTATAGGTCAGGCGACTCAGTAGACAAAGCAGCACAAGAAGGTCCAGAAACTGAGGTAAGCAGCTGTGGCCCGAGTGAAGAAATCCGCAGAGCTCCAAAATATAATGAAGAATGCGTTGGTGCACACTCAGAGCAAGCTCCAGAAACAGGATTCTCTCGCTGATGAGCTAAACTTCTTAAAAAGGGAGAAAAGCAGCAGAGTAATTCAGAAGAAGTACAAAGCTCTTGTCCAAGCAAGGTTGGAAAGAGAAATGTATCTGCGCAAATGCTCTGCAGCGCTCACCATACAGGCTGCCTACAGAGAAATGAAAATTCATGGGCTTAATAGCCAGAATAAAGCAGCCTGCCTTCTCCAATCCATATGGAGAATGCAATGTCAAAGAGAGAATTATGAACATTTGATGCAGTGTGTAATCTTACTCCAGTCCAATGTTAGTAGTGTTTGCAGCAAAGATACTACAAAAAAAAAATGAAGGAAGCTGCTGGTGTGATTCAATCCAGACATAGGTTCTACATCACAATCAAGCAATCTGTGCGTTGCTATAAGCGCGCCCACAATGCGATCTCAGTACTACGATCGGCTTTCCACACAAGTGAGGAAATAAGAACCGAATTACAACTGAGAAGCACAATACCAATACAGTCATGCTACTGTGGCCCCATGGCCCAAGCCATATTCCTCACAATGAAAATAGCCACAAGAAAAATAGTCTTTGGCTAGATTGAGGCAGAACTGTTTTCTCTTTCTCCTTCCGCACTCATTCGAGCCACAAAGATATCTCGAGTGAGTGGAAGGCTGGGCTTTAGCCGTGGTAAGCCCGAGCTTCCCACAAACAGAGGAGGTATGTAACAGGGACTTATCCCTGTTTAAATAAAGCAGCCTCAGAGCTCTGAGAATCCACCTTCCTAAGGTACTTCCTGAGACTTTGGGGTTATAGGCTGGTAATGAGAATATCCCTCCAGTCCTGCAGATAGGGTATGGGAAAGTAAGTTAGCCCTTACAAAGGGATAGGGGTTTGTTATTTTGTTGTTTTTATATGTTTGCCAGGATAAAGGAACAGGCCAAGCCAAGATATAATTTCACCCAAATCGGTCTCCATTAAATGTACCTCTGCCCACATCTCTTACAGGGATATACCAAATAAGTAAACATGGGAAGAATGTTGATTCAGGGAGTAATCTGATTGCCAATATTTGGGGGCAGGAAGGAATGTATTTTTTTCTTTTATGAAACATCATTGGATGATATTTCACTGGGGTTTTTTTGTTTGCCTTCCTCTGGATCAAAAAAGTGTGTCGCGTAAGTACAGTACGGATATAGAATAAAGTGTCTGTCGTCTAAATTTAGCATACAGTATGTTGAACTTGGACATGTCTTTTTTCAACTCCATCTACTATGTAACTGTGATTTCTCCCCAATTCGGCTTTCTAATATGGAGAATCACAGAAGCTAATTCCAGAATGTCCTCGGGAATTGTCTTCTATCTACATTTTCCTTTTGTCACGCCTGTATGCCCGCAGACCTGGCAGGACCCCAATACTGAGGTGGCAACGGTATTACACCACACACCCACAGCAGTGGGAGCAAGCCCAGAGTGTGGTATAGCGTTGCTGGGCCTTTTGAGAAAGTGGTTAAGATACTTGCAACGTCTTGTAGGGTTAAGCGTAAGAATGGTCGTGTCCGTGTGCCAATGTCCAGGGGTCCAGAGAGTAGAATATTCAAAGTTCAAAGCCAGGTCCAAGGATTCCAGAGGTCAGCAAAGTAGAGTTCGTAGCAAGGTTCAAGGAGTACAGAGAGCAGGGTAGTCCAGGACAAGCAGGGGTCAAAGTCAGGGAAATCCAAAGTAACACAGGAGCAGGATACAGCAGGGACACAGAGGGAGCACAGCATAGGTCAGCACACACAGGGAAACAGGAACTATGCAGAGCGACGATAGAGAGGACAGACAGGGATTATAAAGGGAGACACACCAATAGGAGAGGGGAGGAGCAGAGAGAGAAGTGGGAGACAACAAGGATAGGTCAGGGAGAGAAGAGGAGGAGACAGAAGGAACAGAGCGTGAGATCGCCTGCAAGGAATGAGGGGAGCAGTCAGGAGCGTGACAGGGCTTAGAAGAGGAGCGTGTGCGCACGCCCTCTGTAAGCCGAGGGTGTGCGCGCACAGGCTGCGTCACCAGACATGTGGAGCGCCGCGCCACGGGCACCCCAGTGGAGGGAAGCAGAGGCGCGGACCGGACCGCCACCGGAGGTGAGGTGCAGGCAGCGGGCACAGGGAGTGACTGGGAGAGGGGAGCGTTGCCGCAGGGGCTTGGGGACCGCGCGGGTACACGAGACTTGCGGGGCATACGCTGAGGTAATGGGGCAGTGAGAGAGGGAGACGGAGCGGGACAGGAGTGGGTAGGTGCAGAGGGATTGGCAAGAGAGGGGACAGAGGGAGAGAAAGAATGGGAAGGAATCCCCTGAACCGTCACAGTATCCCCCCCTTGAGGATCGATCTCCGAGCAATCCAACCAAGGTTTAAACGGAAATTTGGGATGGAATTGTTGGAGTAATCTTGGGGCATGAATATGACATGCTACCCACCCGGTACCCGCTCGGTACACGCGAACGTTCCTCCGGACCATAGCCCTTCCAGTGGACCAAGGACTGGAGTTGGTTTTTAGACCAACGGGAATCAATGAGGGATTGGACCTCGTACTCCTGTTGTCCCAGGGTGGAGACTGAATTGGGTTTCCGGGAGGGAACAGGAAAATGAGAACTCTGCACAAAAGTTTTAAGAAGGGAAGCGTGAAACACAGAAGGAATCCTCATGGTGGGAGGCAGGTCAAGACGGTAGGCTACTGGGTTAATCTTTTCTAATATTTTGAATGGGCACAGAAATCTCGGAGATAATTTAGGAGATGGCGTTTTAAGCCTGATATTCTTTGAGGATAACCACACCCTGTCACCAGGTTTGAAAGACGGCCCAGGTTGACGATGGCGATCCGCCTTGGTCTTCTGTTTGGCAACTACCGATTGAGGAGTTTTGAGGATCTTTTTCCAAGATTCTTGTAGATTAGCAACATGGGAGTCGGCTGCAGGAACACCCGAAGGAGAAGGTGAGAGAGGAAGGCTACTGGGGTGGAAACCGAAGTTAATAAAAAAGGGAGACTCTTGAGTAGACTCGTTTTTGAGAGAATTGATAGCAAATTCGGCCCATGGCAAAAGGTCCACCCAGTTGTCCTGTGAGTCAGATATGAAGCATCTTAGATATTGTTCTAGAGTTTGATTCATCCTTTCGGTTTGACCATTGGTTAGAGGATGGTATCCTGAGGAAAACAAGAGAGAGATTCCGAGTCTTTGGGAAAATGCCCGCCAGAATTTAGAGATGAACTGCGATCCACGGTCAGAGACAATAGAAATGGGAACGCCATGTAACCTGAAAATTTCTTTGGAAAAGACATCAGCCAAAGTGGCAGAGTTAGGAAGACCCTTGAGGGGAATAAAGTGTGCTTGTTTAGAGAACCTGTCCACTACGACCAGAATGGTGTTCATTCCTTTGGAATTGGGCAATTCAACAATGAAATCCATCAATATATGTTTCCAGGGTTGTTCCGAAATAGGAAGAGGTAAGAGACGTCCCGAAGGTTTGTGATGGAGTGTTTTAATCTGGGCACATACAGGGCAGGCAGTGGTAAAGTCGAGAATATCTTTGTTCGTCTTTGGCCACCAAAATGTCCGTTTAATGAGATCTGCTGTCCTTTTGAAGCCTGGATGACAGACTGCTCTAGAAGAATAACCCCAAAGTAAAATTTTATGGCGAAAGCGTGGGGCTGCGTATAGGCGTCCTTCTGGTACCCTGAACCTGCTGGGAATGTGAGCTTGAGCTTTGTTGATTTCGTCCAATACATCGAAGTTGTTAGCAGAAATGATACATTTGGCAGGAAGAATAGATTCCGTGGTTTCATTAGCTTCGGTTTCAGTGGCGAACTGACGAGAGAAAGCGTCCGCTTTGACATTTTTGGTACCAGGAATATATGAGATGGTATAGTTAAAGCGGGAAAAGAAGAGTGACTACCGAGCTTGGCGGGATCCCAGGAGACGAGCCCCATCGATATATAACAATTTTTTGTGGTCAGTGAGAATAGCAACTGGTTCTTTGGAACCCTCCAAAAGGTGCCTCCATTCTTGAAGAGCCAGTTTTATGGCCAAAAGTTCACGATTACCAACATCATAATTCCTTTTGGCAGACGAAAATTTTCGCGAAAAAAACCCACAGGGATGAAGTTTCTCTTGGGGAGAAGTCCCCTGGGAAAGGACTGCGCCGGCTCCCACGTCCGAGGCGTCGACCTCCAAAGTGAAGGGGAGGGGAGATATCTGGATGACGAAGGATGGGTGCGGAAACAAAAGCCTTCTTGAGAACCTCAAAAGCAAGAATAGCCTCCGGAGACCAGGAAGTGATTTTGGCGCCCTTCTTGGTTAATGCGGTGATGGGAAGAGCAATAGAAGAATTTTTTTTGATGAATTTCCTGTAATAGTTGGCAAAGCCGAGAAAACGCTGCACAGCCTTGAGTGAATTAGGCAGCGGCCAATCGAGAACAGCTTTCAGTTTTTCTGGATCCATGGAAAAGCCTTGGCTGGAGATGATATAGCCTAAGAAGGCAGTAGAGGTCTGGTGGAACAAACACTTCTCCATCTTGGCATATAGGCGATTAGAACGGAGCCTAGAAAGCACTAGTTTGGTATGTTGAATGTGTTCCTCCAGACTTTTAGAGAAAATAAGAATGTCATCTAGATAGACTATGACAAATGTTCCCAAAACATTGCAGAAGATGTCGTTCATGAACTCTTGAAAAACGTCAGGAGCGTTACATAAACCAAAGGGCATAACAAGATATTCATAATGTCCTGATCGTGTGTTAAATGCTGTTTTCCACTCGTCCCCCTCCCTTATGCGAATGAGATTATAGGCACCTCTTAAGTCGAGCTTTGAGAAGATAGAGGCCCCCTGGAGACGATCGAACAGTTCTGAGATAAGCGGAAGAGGATACCGGTTCTTCACCGTGATCTTATTGAGTCCGCCGAAGTCAATGCACAGCCGAAGTGATCTATCCTTTTTCTTCACAAAGAAGAAGCCAGCCCGGCAGGGGAGGTAGAGTTGCGGATGAATCCTTTCTCCAAATTTTCCTGAATGTAGGACGTCATGGCCTCGGTCTCCAGGACGGAGAGTGGATATGACTTAGACTTAGGCAGGATGGTCCCAGGAATCAGATCGATAGGACAATCGTACGGACGATGGGGAGGTAGAACCTTCACTTGTACCTTGTTGAACACATCCAGGTACTCATGATCAATAGATTAGAATAGATGGAACGGAATCCAGGCCGGCAAGCACTGCAACAGGAGACTCCGCATGAACAGCATCTGCAGACGAAGGCCACTGGAGAGGCAGAATACCGGTCCAGTCAATGCGCGGATTGTGGAGTTGAAGCCAAGGCAATCCTAAAATAATTTGCACTGTAGAAGATTGAAAAATATCGAAGATTATTACCTCCTTATGACCGTCAGCCAAGGTCAGTGTGAGAGGAATAGACTCCCAAATGATAAACACCGGCTGGAGTGGTCGGCCGTCGATAGCCTCGAGGCCAATGGGGGTTTTCCTTCTCACCATGGGGATTTGATTCTCAGACGCGAACTTCTGGTCCAGGAAGTTACCACCAGATCCCGAATCGATGAAAGCTTCAACCTGCAGGAAAAGGTTCGGGCCCTCCAAAGAAGCAGGAAGCAGAAACTTCTTTGGGAAAGCTTCGGGAGAGAGGGGCAAGGAGAGACAGTACCCAGTAGAAGCCCCTCTACCTTTACAGGGTGTGCCCGTTTCCCGGCTTCAGGGGACAATTCTGGAGACGATGTTCTGGAGAAGCACAGTAGAAGCAAAGTCTATTCAGGCGACGCCAGCTCTCTCCGTGGCCCGAAGTTGCTGACTGCCGACCTGCATCGGCTCCGGAGACTCCAGTGCCAGGAGGGGTGTTGTAGGCGACCTGTGAGAAACAACAGAAGAAGGAGAGCGAGAACAGTGCCTCTCGTGCCGTCGCTCCTGAGTACGCTGATCCATGCGTACGCTCAGGGTAATCAACTCCTCCAGGGATGAAGGCCGGGCATGAGTAGCTAGATCGTCTTTCAACGTATCTGATAGTCCGTGCCAGTACGCGGCGGCGAGTGCCTCATCATTCTATTGGGTTTTAGCGGCCAGCGTACGGAACTCAATGGCGTATTTGGCAGCTGATCATTGGGCCTGTGAAATGTGAAAGAGAGAGAAGGCGGCTGTCTCGCGCCATGCAGGAGTATCAAATACAAGTTGAAACTCGCGTCTGAAGAGAGAGTAATCTTGCATTAATTCGCTTTTGCGCTCCCATAGGGGGGAGGCCCAGGCGAGAGCATCTCCGGTGAGCAAGGCGTAGATATACGCTACCTTAGCACGACCAGTGGGAAACAGGGAGGGGGACATCTCGAATTGCACCTCGCATTGGTTTAAGAAACCGCGGCAGGCGAGGGGGTTCCCATCATAGCGATTCGGAGAAGGAATACGGGGCCCAGGGTTGGCGTAGTTTGTGGCCACCGGTGGTCTCCTGAGGGGAGAACTTGGCCAATTGCTGGGAGACAGTAGACAGCTGGTTACTGACAAATTGTAAGGCCTCTATGGAAATACCTGTACCCACCTCAGGGGGGTCTGCGTTTGTTGGGCTCTGCATAATGTCACGCCTGTATGCCCGCAGACCTGGCAAGACCCCAATACTGAGGTGGGAATGGTATTACACCACACACCCACAGCAGTGGGAGCAAGCCCGGAGTGTGGTATAGCGTTGCTGGGCCTGTTGAGAAAGTGGTTAAGATACTTGCAATGTCTTGTAGGGTTAAGCGCAAGAATGGTCGTGTCCGTGTGCCAATGTCCAGGGGTCCAGAGAGTAGAATAGTCAAAGTTCAAAGCCAGGTCCAAGGATTCCAGAGGTCAGCAAAGTAGAGTTCGTAGCAAGGTTCAAGGGGTACAGAGAGCAGGGTAGTCCAGGACAAGCAGGGGTCAAAGCCAGGGAAATCCAAAGTAACACAGGAGCAGGATACAGCAGGGACACAGAGGGAGCACAGCATAGGTCAGCACACACAGGGAAACAGGAACTATGCAGAGCGACGATAGAGAGGACAGACAGGGATTATAAAGGGAGACACACCAATAGGAGAGGGGAGGAGCAGAGAGAGAAGTGGGAGACAACAAGGATAGGTCAGGGAGAGAAGAAGAGGAGACAGAAGGAACAGAGAGTGAGATCGCTTGCAAGGAATGAGGGGAGGAGTCAGGAGCATGACAGGGCTTAGAAGAGGAGCGTGTGCGCACGCCCTCTGTAAGCCGAGGGTGCGCGCACAGGCTGCGTCACCAGACGCGGAGCGCCGCGCCGCAGGCACCCCAGCGGAGGGAAGCAGAGGCCCGGACGGGACCACCACCAGAGGTGAGGTGCAGGCAGCGGGCACAGGGAGTGACTGGGAGCGGGGAGCGTTGCCGCATGGGGCTCGGTGACCGCGCAGGTGCGCGAGACTTGCGGGGCATGCGCTGAGGCAATGGGGCAGTGAGAGAGGGAGACGGAGCGGGACAGGAGTGAGTAGGTGCAGAGGGATTGGCAAGAGAGGGGACAGAGGGAGAGAAAGAAGGGGTTGGAATCCCCTGAACCGTCACACCTTTCTAGCCTCGTATTTCTTTCTTGACCTCGCCATGCTTCAGAATAGTGTTGAAGTAGTGACAACATTTTCTCTTTCACCTCTAAGGACAGATGCATATCCAGTGGACGGTCCAGACATGTACGCATCTTTCAAACAAGCAATGATCAACTTTCTACTATCCTTACCCTCTATCCATGTGCATGCCACTCTAGCCATTTGATCACTTGCCCCTCCACTTACCACTGGTGCTCTCCAACCATAACCGACACCTCCATTACCGGTAAAGTCAGGAACCCTTCTGAGGCTGCAGCATCCCCACTAAATGTGTCTCAAGACACTGTTGCCTCCTGCAAGCCCCCAACATGGGATATTGCCTCTGAACAGCTTACTTTGGTAATGGAAGATACATCCTTAGCGGTGAAGCTGGATCACCTCGAGAATGAGCATTCTAATCTGCTATAGATTCCCTTAAAAATTACATTAACTCACCCCCCATATTTCTGAAACTATATTATTAGTCTCAACCTCACAGATACCTGCTGCCAGAGGAGCCAGCTCAAGCTGTTCCCTTGTGTACTCTCACTGCACTACCTTTACCATAGAGACCCCGGTACCAGCCGTACTCGAGTCTGCATACTGCAGACTTGTTCACATTTCTGAGAAGAAGATGAAGAAAAAAACGGAGCACTATATCCAGTGCTGATGATACAACAAAAAACCATCAGGATGCGTTCCCATAAAAATAATGCTAATTTAATGGATCACAAATAATGAACAAAACACACCAACGCGTTTCGGACTATGAATAGCCCTTTATCAAGGTGAATACACAAATACCCTTAGGAGTGTAATTTATACTGGATCGCGGCACCATAGGGACCAATTACCGTTACTTCGTGACCAGAAAACATAAAACAAAACTTTATTAACACTAAACAATAACACTCCAAATAATTACCACTACGGATACACAGAGACAGAGACAGAGACATGACACATTCAAATCATAATACAAAGAATAATATTAAAAACAATTAGTCAGTAATGGAATAACATCCTCAGACGTTATCTATCCATATATCGTAATTACAAATTACAGGCATACCCCGCATTAACGTACGCAATGGGACCGGAGCATGTATGTAAAGCGAAAATGTACTTAAAGTGAAGCATTACATTTTCCCACTTATCGATGCATGTACTGTACTGCAATCGTTACATACGTGAATAACTGATGTAAATAACGCATTTGTAACAGGCTCTATAGTCTCCCCGCTTGCGCACAGCTTTGGTACAGGTAGGGAGCTGGTATTGCTGTTCAGAACGTGATGACAGGCGCATGCGTGAGATGCCGTTTGCCTATTGGGCGATATGTACTTACTCGCGAGTGTACTTAAAGTGAGTGTACTTAAAGCTCGGGTATGCCTGTATGCAGTGCTTGTAAAGGTTTGATAGAACATCAGATATATAGGTATTAAATAAAATAAGGTCACATGTAAATATAAACAGGCTATTCATAGTCCGAAACGCGTTGGTGTGTTCATTATTTGTGATCCATTAAATTAGCTTTATTTTTATGGGAACGCATCCTGGTGTTTTTTTGCTGTATCATCAGCACTGGATATAGTGCTCCGTTTTTTCCTTCCTCTTCTTCTCTGATGTTCATCTACAGATGGAGGCACACTCAACCCTGGGTCGCTGGATACATTGGACTTACTGCTTATCGTGGACATTCATCCCAAGTGAGTTTATTCCAGTTTGACCCACTTTATTTGGAAATTATTCTGAAATTCATCATTGTCCATTGCTATAGGATGTTTAATCTACTGGTCACCGGCAGGTGTATATGAATATATCCTTACAGCTATGCTACGTGGGATCATAATCTACCAGGTTACATCTTGTTGGACAGTTATATAATACACGGGTTGTTTTCTCCAGACATCATTCTATTTTACTGCGGTATTTTCTTTAGAGCACCATACAACATTTTGCATATTGTTCACATTTCTGGACTCCGTACAAAGGGTCAGGCCTGGGACTTGATTTCCCAATGGAGCCACCAGCCACTTCGCCCATACAGTAGCTACCTACTTCTGAGAATTTTCCAATTTTTTCCTATTGTTTATATTTCTATCAGCTGAGATGATAATACTAAAACAGATAAAGTAATGTCTACATAATGTACATACAAGTACTGCCTTATAACTTGTATTCTATCGATTTTTTTTTTAAAGCTTTACTGATGAGAATTCCTCCCTACTAGAAGAAAAGATCAAAGTTCAGTGATAGGGGAGAACAGAAAAATGTCTGTAAAGAGATCCAGCTTTGCATAAGTGAATATTAACTGCGGTGGAGCTGGATGAAGCCACAAGAACACAGTCTAGCAACTTAAGAATTGTGAGTATCATAGCTATAACATTGTTAAATTGTATGCTGTAATACGTTTTGTCAACTGCCTTGTAGGAGATGTGTGCAGAGGTTATAGAAAAAGGTATGTTATTAAAGACAAAATAGGCTTTTATAAACCGGCAGGTTTAAACAACAAAACAGCTTATGGTTCAGCAAAGCAGGGTTAAATGAAAACAAACAAAACAGGGCTAACAGCACTGACTAGACCATACATACACCTTACCTATGGGTTGGGTGGCTAGTCCCCTTACCAGAAACAGTCAGATAACAGTTCACAGGTGGAGGTCAGTTACCTACTGGCCCTGGCTTCCTCCAGTCTGGCTAAGTGGGAGGGGGAGGGGGGGTTGGTGGGGTCCAAGAGAATTAGTCCCTGTGTGATCTCTTCAGTAGAACATAGAAGATTCCAATGATGGAAAAAAGAGAGAGGGGAACTGCCGACGGGGGCGCAGGGAAAAAAAGAAGATTGCACTCACCAGATCTAGAGTACCAGTCACTTGAGACGTTTTGGATTTCATTGTTGCGTTTTCATAATGATTACAGCACAATTTCTTCAAAGAGATTAAGGGGAAAGAACAATAATTACCAGATAACATTCAAATTAAGTGGACCTGGTGAAAAATTTTAATTTGAAGCCAACTTATTTGTACACAAGATGCAAATGAGTGGACATTTTATTTTAGTCATCTTTCTAAGGAAGCCAATTGCAATGACTTTTTCTTTTTGCACACTACATGGGATTGCCCCTTTCAGAAGAAGAAAGTTTAGTACTAATTTACTGTAGGTGATACTGATTATTTTGAATGGATAACAGTAGTTAAGGTGATAGCTGATTACAATAAACAAGGTAGAAGAGGATGAAATAGTACATTGTTGGATGCTATTGGAACAGGTGGACAATAAAGTTTGAATATGAGAGTATAAAGGGTCACCCTTACCTCATATCCACATGCTCCTACCCAGATATTTGTTCATACTACCTGTTGTGGTGTACATTCAAAGGAGAAAACTGGACCTCGGTGAGGTGGAAGGATGAGGAGTTCTATCTGAGATACTGTAACAGTTATGCTCACCACAAACCTGGACCGGATCGCGGGGCTGAGATGTGGATAGATATACACCGACCTTAGACCACGAAGCCGGATCCGGGTTGCAAATTCCGTGGTCAAACGTAGCCTGGTCAGGACTGGAGAAGGCAGGGTAATCGGTAGACAGGTCAGGGTCAGGGCAGGCGGCACAGGAGCAGAGGTCGTGGTCACAAGCTGAGGTCATCATCAGGAAATCTTGGTTGAAGGCGCTTCAGCGTAGAGAGCAGGAAACTGGAAATACCACTTCAGCGTAGAGAGCAAGAAACTGGAACAACGCCGCTTCAGCGTACAGAGCAGGAAACTGGAACTGCGCTGCTTCAGCGTAGAGAGCAGGAAACTGGAACTGGGGATCCAGTGCTTCAGCACAGAACAGCTCCCCCTAGCCAGGTACAACTGAGAGTGGTGGAGGCCACTGGAAGGTTACTGGGAACAGGAATAAGTGAGGAAAAAAGTGCGCAGCTAATGTTATAAGTGAAGTGATGAATGTATAAGGTAAAATACGTGACCTTAATTGAACAAATTTGAGCGTTTGCAGATGCGTATAGGGAGGGCTCAGGAACCCCCAAAACTAGCAGATAAAAACACAAAAAACACAGCGCACAACGCTCATAGTGCATTAAAAATTATATTGACATAAACAATAAATAAGATGAGTATTGTGCGTACATCAAGATAGTTTTAAACAAGCATTTTCGGGATATTGTTACCCAAACACCACGTGGAAGCCGGATCAGATGTCCTCGCATGTGTGTGGAAACTGGTTCCTTGGACACCGGTTCCTGTTCAGGTAAGTATGGAGTCTCTGATAGTTCTTGCTCCCATAAACGAATCAACACGTTTGCAGCTCTACCAAAGGTTGCTGCTACAAGCGGAGCTCCACGCCAGCTGAGATCCTCTCTATCCCCTCCGTTTAGACACTTCCGGATTGGTGACGTCACCGCGGGGTTCTCGCCGATATTGGCGCCGATTTCACTGGGTCAGCTCGCCGTACTGGGGCAGTACAGTTGACCTCCGCATGAAACTTGAACATGCGGAGGAAGAAACTCTGCTCCACTTGCAGTACCGCACCTGGAGTCCGCCGAGCCAGGTGTTTGGGTAACAATATCCCGAAAATGCTTGTTTAAAACTATCTTGATGTACGCACAATACTCACCTTATTTATTGTTTATGTCAATATAATTTTTAATGCACTATGAGCGTTGTGCGCTGTGTTTTTTGTACTGGGAACAGGAACTACAGACAGGACATGAAACACTGAGGGCTTCAGTGTAACCGCTTCAGCACGGTGACATCTGCCAGAAACTGGGAGCTAAGGCAAGACGGCCAAGGCAGGCCAAACAGAGGTGCTGTGGCAAGCACAGTTACTTGAGAAATTCTATGTTCAGCAACTTCCTGGTGGGAGGGGCAGGAGTTAAATAGAACAGGCATCCAATGAGGCAGAGCTGTATAGGAGGCAGCAAGAAGCAGGCTGCAGTCTAATTGCAGGAGCAGGTGATTCTTGATTGCAGGTTCAGACACGGGTTTGTCTGGAAACACTATAGCTCTGTAAGGATGAGTTTCAGCCAAACTCAGGAGTGGATACCTTACAGATACACTGTATTGAGTTTAATGCAAAGGAGGGACAATGGCAGACATGTTAAATATAGAGTTTGGAAGGTTAGTAGTGAGTGAAATAAGGTATGGAAATGTTATATACAATTACAATACATGTAAATAGTGTAATACCTGTCCTTTATATAGATATGCTTTTTGACATATTTATGCTTCCTATGTTTTTTTTTTCTTCTCTAGATTGTAACATCGGGCTGTGAGGCTATATACTCATTATGTATATTTTCCATTTGATACTTGGAGGCTTGTTCTTTAGTAAAATGAATGTTGTACAAATGGAAGTAGTGACAGAAAAGCAGTGGAGAGGACAAGGTACAACCCCTAACCTGGAAAGCATTGTAGTAGGCAGGTGTAACGATTACATTGAAACAGTGAATCCCACTGTGGGGTAAGTACATTTCCATGCTTGCTATTTTTATTATACTTCGATGAAAATATCTATCTCAGTCCATCATGATTGTGCATGTCTCAGCCAATATAGGCTCATATTGTAACTATCAAAACTTACGAAAAGTCATTGTATCTAAGCTGCTAAAAGTGAGGAGGGGGGGTGGGGGGCATATACAGTTAGGTCCGGAAATAATTGGACACTGATACAAATTTTGTTATTTTGGCTGTGTACCAAAATAAATTCAAGTTAAAGTTAAATAATAAATATGGACTTAAAGTGCAGTCTATCAGCTTTAATTTGAGAGTATTCACATCCAAATTGGAGAAAGGGTTAAGGAATTACATCTCTTTAATTTGTAGCTCCCTCTTTTTCAAGGGACCAAAAGTAATTGGACAATTAACTCAAAAGCTGTTTCATGGACAGGTGTGGGCTATTCCTTCGTAATTTCATCATCATTTAAGCAGGTAAAAGGTCTGGAGTTGATTACAAAAAAATCACAAAAACTGTATGGTGCTCAAACATGAGCCACTGGCTATATAGCCTGAAAATCATGAAGGTACAATATAGTATCCCTGGGAGGTCCCATAAATTTCCAGACCAAAAACTCCAACACTGAAATAAAACCCACTTCCACTAGGTACCGAATAGCTGGAAATAGTCCCACTTGAATGACGTGTGGCTTTCACTGGCTAGTGACCAGACATAACATCGGATGGGTAAGTATCAGGTAATTCAGGTATATGTTGGAATAACTCACATTTGTATAGGGTCTTCAACGGAACTTCCTCCACAGGTGCGGCCTGCCGTTTACTCCACAGCGACCAGACATCCACAGGAAGGAGAGATGGCACACAGCTGATATTGAATAACTGCTATCGAGAGTGGGACCCAGGTTAAAAATGTTTATTGGATCATCAAAATTGCAGGAACCGAGCCCTCCGGCCCCCACCAACGCGTTTCGAGCTATTTGCTCTTTCTCAAGGTGCATAGTAATGCCTACAATTACCTTACCTAATATACTCTAATTTCCCGCCGTTTGCCGCCATCCATCCGTCGCAAAGGCGCGTCATCAATGACGCGCCATGCGGGGCCTGGACTGGTGACGTCAGCGCGTAATTCGAGTACATACAAAAAAACTTTAAACAAAAACTTTATTGAACATTGTGTTAAAATGCTGTATTAAATCTTTCCCAAAACTTTATCACTCTACGACTACGTGACAACTTACAACTTTTAATCAAATTGATTTAAAAAGGGATTTACAACAAGCAACGAAAGAATATATATGTATACTAAAAAAACTAGCCCCTCAAGGGAATAGTAATGATTAAAAGAAATAGTGATAAAAGCATCTTTTGAAAGAGCAACTAGCTCGAAACGCGTTGGTGGGGGCCGGAGGGCTCTGTTCCTGCAATTTTGTTGATCCAATAAACATTTTTAACCTGGGTCCCACTCTCGATAGCAGTTATTCAATATGAGCTGTGCGCCATCTCTCCTTCCTATGGATGTCTGGAGTTGATTACAGGTGTGGCATTCGCATTTGGAAACTGTTGCTGTGAACCCACAACATGCGGTTAAAGGAGCTCTCAATGCATGTCAAACTTTGCACTTAGGCTGCAAAAAAAAATAGAAAATCCATCAGAGAGATAGCAGGAACATTAGGAGTGGCCAAATCAACAGTTTGGTACATTCTGAGAAAAAAAGAACGCACTGGTGAGCTCTGCAACACAAAAAGGCCTGGATATCCACGGAAGACAACAGTGGTGGATGATCGTAGGATCCTTTCCATGGTGAAGAAAAACCCCTTCACAACATCCATCCAAGTGAAGAACACTCTCCAAGAGGTAGGCATATCATAATCGAAGTCTACCATAAAGAGAAGACTTCACAAGAGTAAATACAGAGGGTTCACCACAAGGTGCAAATCATTCATAAGCCTCAAGAGTAGAAAGGCCAGATTAGACTTTGACAAACAATATCTAAAAAAGCCAGCCCAGTTCTGGAACAGCATTCTTTGGACAGATAAAACTAAGATCAACCTGTACCAGAATGATGGGAAGAAAAAAGTATGGAGAAGGCTTGGAACGGCTCATGATCTGAAGCATGCCACATCATCTGTAAAACACGGTGGATGCAGTGTGATGGCATGGGCATGCATGGCTTACAATCGCACTGGGTCACTAGTGTTTATTGATGATGTGACAGAAGACAGAAGCAGCCGTTTTAATTGTGATGTGTATAGGGATATATTGTCTGCTCAGATTCAGCCAAATTCAACAAAGTTGATTGGACGGTGCTTCACTTTACAGATGGAAAATGACCCAAAACATACTGCAAAATCAACCCAGTAGTTTTTTAAGGCAAAGAAGTGGAATATTCTGCAATGGCCGAGTCAATCACCTGGTCACAACCCGATCAAGCATACATTTCACGAACAAACAACAACTGTAGACAGCTGCAGTAAAGGCCTGGCAAAGCATCACAAAGGAGGAAACCAGCGCTTGGTGATGTCCATGCGTTCCAGACTAAAAGCAGTCATTGCCTGCAAAGGATTCTCAACAAAGTATTAAAAATGAAAATTTTATTTATGATTGTGTTAATTTGTCCAATTACATTTGAGCCCCTGAAATAAGGGGACAGTGTATGAAAATGGTTGCCATTCCTAAACGTTTCATACGATATTTTTGTTCAACCCCTTGAGTTAAAGCTGAAAGTCTGCACTTCTATTGCATCTCGGTTGTTTTATTTCAAATCTATTGTGGTGGCACACAGAGCCAAAATTATGAAAATTGTGTCAGTGTCCAATTATTTCCAGACCTAACTGTATATAGCCCTTCAAACACCCCTCTATATATCATCGGGAGAGACACCTGGGCTCAAAAAGGAGCACACCTGAGAGATATACAAAGTATATTTAAATGACTCACATCCCACACTACCTAAAAGGATATCTAAGATGGGATGGGACATTTCACCACCGACATTTCACTACTGCCACCCCACCCCTGCCATTTAGCCCCGGCCAGCATCTCACCGCAACTATTTAGCCACTGCCGCTGCAATGCATTAGCGTTTATTAGTATTAGGAGTTAATTTTAGGTTTAGGGTAAGGGGTCTGATTGGGGGTTTTAGGGTAATGGGTAAGGTTAGGGGTTTGCCTTTGCAGAAAAACAGTTGGTGGCTAAATATCCCGGCAGCATGTAGGACACCATGTGAGGAATGGAGTACTGGTGTCTGATCCAACAGGATTAGCACCCACAACCTCGGCTATCCTGGGCAACAGCAGTGTGAGCTAAACCAGTTGCTGGGTAGGATTTCTGTCACAGCATACTTCTCACCGCTCATACCTGTAGCCTGGCTTTATTTAAAAGCAGACGACTTGCACTTCCTGGTTACCACTGCCAGTTGAATGTTCCTTGTGAACACAAAGAAGCACATCTAAGGTACCTGTGAGATATGCTATTAGTTGGTTTAGATACAGGTGTGAGCAGTAGAGCTCAAAAGTATGCTGTGCTACTCATGGGGTGCTACTCATCAGCTTGTTTAGTGCACACTGCTAGAGCTGCTGCCCAGAATAGCAAAGATTGTTGGTCAGTAATCCATTTCTCAATGTCAACTCAATATAGTTGTTATGGAAATCCTCATCCGGATTTTTTTTTTTAGTGGCCCAGTCCGCATTTGAATTTGGGTGATTGGATTTTGTTAAAACCAGTCCAGAAAATCCGCGGAACGGATTCCAACCGATTCGCTCATTGTGAGGGCATATGATTCTAGAGACAGGGACACTGATTCAATACCTGTTATGGGATTCCACAACAGTTGAGAATTCGGCCCTTGTTCAGCATCAGTCACCTGATCCGCATCCACACACAAACTTTCAATGTTACTGTAGTTTAGTACTTTTTTTGTTCAGCTTTAATTGAACTCAGAGGTGCAGGAGGGCGGGGAGAGAAATGTTCATTCCACATCACTTGTGAATCAAGGTACACAAGATATTCACAGAGGAAATTTCCAGTACAAACAGAGATGCCGACTGCAGCAGCTCTTCAGTGTAAGAAATCTGAATATTTTAGCAACATTAAGACTGGCTACATTTTAGTAATCTCCATGATATCAGAATGTATCTAAACTAGGTTCTCCAAAAATGACTAGACATCTAATACTCCAAAAGCTAATCCCAATAACTTCTGCTCCCATTAAAGCTGCAGTTCAAGCTGCTGTTTAAAAAAATATATATATTTTTTCCCCCCATTCAATATGTGCATCAATAAAATCTGCACACTGACAAGTGATTAGCTAAGCTGCAGATCGATCTGTTCTCCTCTAATCAATCGCTTGCTCGGGGCTACTTAATTCAGTTCTTGCATAGCATTTTGGGCAATGTAGTTCCTGGAATATGATTGACTGGGCAGTTGCTAAATACAATTGGTTCACTGCTAGAGAGAGGGCGGGGGTCAAGTGCCAGAACCTATCAGAAGGGGAAGGGGGCTGTCACTTTGGAAATGCTTCCTACATTAAAAACATTTAAAATGTCTTTAAAACATTTTTTCTCATAGTACAGAACTGATTTATTTAAAAAAAAAACACACGTGTAGAATATTGCTTGAACTGCTGCTTTAAAGTGTTTATCTTCGTTTTATGCATTGTTCTGTCATTTCTCTAACTCAAGTCTATTTGGAATTTCCCTCCCCCAAAAAATCTACAGTCTGTTACAGCATGAAATGGTGTCTGCAGAGGGGCGTTTATAATATGTACTGTATACACAACAATAAAATAAATACAGGAAATTGTCTATCCTTTATTAAAAATGTACTGTTGCATTATTATTGGTGCAGTAAGAAGAATTGCTCACAGATATGGGATGCTTTTAAGGTGGCGTTTGTCAACAAGGATCCATGTTCCGTTTTCCCTTCTGACTATGATCTATACATTAATCTGACACTTCATGACATCCCTGCTAATAAGGTACAGTATTCTGCACTATTGTTCTAACCAGAAGCCTTCAACTATGTGAGAAAAAATGCCAAACAGTAACTTTTATAATGCTGAGATTACAACCTCCAAGGACCAAAATCAGCAACATTTGTGGGTTTTGGATGAGAATTTGAATGTAAAAGTTCCACATTTTAACAGTAATATTTCATTGAAGTCTTCCCCTAAATCCCTTCTCCTCCATAAAGTTAAAATACTATTTTAAATGCGAATGGACAAAGGTTACAGACATTGATAATCACAAAAACTGTTTATTGATCTTTTGTGACTATAAATTAAGTCATTCTCCGTCATTAAAGATCTTACATTTTACTTACTCATATTGAGCAAGGAGAGTTTTTGGAACTTTGGACGGGTCAAAAAGTACCATGTCCACTTACAGAGCCTAAATATACCATTAGGTGTCAAACATCAACTTAAATGTACTTACATCTATTTTTATTTGTATAGTGCTAACCATGTACACCGCACGTTACAAAAAAAGGACAATAGAATGCAGGGAATTATAATACAATAAGTACAACAAACATAACATGAGGCAGTGAACATAAATTAGTATTAAATGAAGAGTGAGGTTGAAGGAGAAATGATGTCCTCATATACTGTTTTCATGTGGATTTGAGGACAAAATCATGGACACTGAATGTTAAACGATTGAGTGTCTAAGAGCTTTTAATTGACGAATTTTGTTTTAAATATTGACTCTGTAATGAATAGCTGAAGTGCAGTCAAGTTGGACAGCAATTATATGCACCACAGTGGACTTTCCAAAACAAATATTCAATAAAAAATCATTCTTACACAATATATGGCCAAAACCACCATGTGGCGATGGAAGACACACCTTACAGCTCATTTAAGTAATTGGGCGGTAAGGTGTCTTCCTGCGCCGGAAAGAGTCTAATGGTGGATGACTGCTTAGTAAGTGCGGGCCATGTCCTGTTAGGGTTTTAATATAATAAAATAAATGACTTGCTAACATTATCCTGTGTTTGGTTTTCTTAGTCTCTTTTCTGGGAAAATAACAAGAAACTGGTGCACAGATACTCAGACAAAACTAACCGCTACATGCCACTTGGTGATACCTTAATTGGTTGGTTAGCAGATAACTTATATTGGTGTGGGACAACCGGTGATCCAGGTTAGTTACCAACTTGTAACAGGTAATGATTGCAAGCTATTCTACACACTAAAATAATGGACGGCGCTCTCACAATGATCATGTAAATTAATTAGAGTGGATAGAAGAAAATAATTGTAGGTGATAGATTTTACATGTGAAAGTTGCTCAAAACCTCTGGTGAGGACATGTTTCCAAAAGTCCTCCTTTTCAAACTTCACTACTCCAAAATCCAAAAAATAGAAAATAATAAAGTGTACACTGTGTAAATTAATGAAGAAAATGTGGCGTTGATCTTGGCTCATATGTGAGCCCACTTGCTAAAAAGTAAGAATAATAAAGCTCATCCAATCAGTGGCTAGTGTGTTTCTTCTTTATGCTGCTAAACCTTGTGATTCCCAGGGGTGGATAGGTACTACAGCTTTCTCCAAAATTGGTTTCTGCGTTTCTACTTTTGTAGATGTATGTGGATATTTTTGGGGTGATCCTGCTCCTTCTTGATTTTGGAGTAGTGTAAGCTATTCTAATCAGAGGCCTCATGAATGAGTACAAGGAACATCAATTGTATATTCAATCAATAAACTGATCACACCCAACAGATATACACAGTAAATGTACAGAAATGATCATCTTTGTATAGTCCTCTTCCTTAGAGTGATCTAAAAGCAGAAATAATAATTCAATACCCTATGACCTAATCTGTGTTTAACGGCAATTTTATTTATCAGGCTATCCACTAAAGCCAAGCCATAGCACTAGCAGTAAAGCAGTGGTACAGGATGTTAGCGTTCTTTATAATGCAATGTCTGGCGATATCGGATTATCAACAAATATAGCATCAATTTTTTTTATCGCCTATCCCAGGCTGGCGTTAGACCTATCTTGCCTATGTAAACTATGGCCACTACACGCAGGCAAGATAAGACTACCACCCTTTTCCTCCGCAATATAACAAAGATACGCCCTTTCCTCTGTTGCTCGACTGCTAAAACTCTGACTCAGGCCCTCATGCTCTCCCGTCTTGATTACTGTAACCTCCTCCTGTCCGGCCTTCCTGCCTCTCACCTGTCTCCCCTACAATCTATCCTAAATGCTGCTGCTAGAATCACTCTACTCTTTCCTAGATCTGTCTCAGCATCTCCCCTCCTGAAATCCCTCTCCTGGCTTCCGATCAAATCCCGCATCTCACACTCCATTCTTCTCCTCACTTTTAAAGCTTTACACTCTTCTGTCCCTCCTTACATCTCAGCCCTAATTTCTCGCTATGCACCATCCCGACTCTTGCGTTCTGCTCAAGGATGTCTTCTTTCTACCCCCTTTTTATCTAAAGCCCTCTCCTGCCATAAACCTTTTTCACTGACTGCCCCACACCTCTGGAATGCCCTTCCCCTCAGTACCCGACTAGCACCCTCTCTATCCACCTTTAAGACCCACCTTAAGACACACTTGCTTAAAGAAGCATACAAATAGCACTGTGAACATTCTGAACACATGATACATAAAGCTTGGCCCCCTGCAGATGCACTTACCAGAACTCCCTCCTACTGTCTCTGTACGTTCTCCCTACCTACCAATTAGATTGTAAGCTCCTTGTGGCAGGGACTCCTCTTCCTTAATGTTATGTTTATGTCTAAAGCACTTATTCCCATGATCTGTTATTTATATTAACTGTTATTTATTCGATTACCACATGTATTACTACTGTGAAGCGCTATGTACATTAATGGCGCTATATAAATAAAGACATACAATACAATACAATACCCTTGAATGGGTGATACAAATACCTAGTCACAGCAGAACATATTACTATATTAACCCCTTAGTTGCTCAAGTGGGCAGCCAGCCATGGTAAAACCATGGTCAAACATGAACTACCTGGCCACATTGACTACTAATGAGTTAATATTTGCAAATATACATGGTGTATATTTTGTGGGGGGGGGGGTGGGAGGTTGTAGGGTATTTATGGTTTCAGTTACCCCCTTTTCTGCCTGAAAGCATTCCTTTGCACTAAATTGGTTGCCTCAGACATCAAAGGGGTTAAATAATTATCCGCTATAGGGTTTTGTAAGAAATCCTATTACATAATCCCGTGGTAGAAAAGTGTGATATTTCCCAGCCTTCCACAGTTGCATCGCTAGCACTGATTCATGCAGATTTCCATGAGTTATCGCTTATTTGTATCACTAGAGCTATTTAGCGCTATGTTAACGCGACTTTTGTGCTGCAAATTTGATAAATATTGCTATCCATTTATTAATAAATATTTCTCAGTAAATGTGGTGGTCATTCTAAAAAATATAATAACAAATTGTAACACTTTATCGACCTTAACTGAATCTAGGCCTATATTTCTTAAAACTGATGCTCTGGCTAGAGATTCTCCACCTACACTAACTCTACTGAAAGCTCATTATTTATTTATAAAATGTTTTACCAGGAAGTAATACCAGAAATTGAGAGTTACCTCTCGTTTTCAAGTATGTCCTGGGCACAGAGTTCTAAAAATACAAGAACAGGATTATACGGTCAATTCACAGACATTTAATGGACAGATAGAGTTGGAAAATTGGGTACAAGGGATAAAGGACCTGTGAGTTTCAGATTGAAATAGAGCAGCTTTAACATCAGCAAACATCAGCAAACTGCTCACACTCTTTGGCTGCCCTTTGACTGCTCTTCGGCTGCGCCAAAGACTGTCCGCCTTTGGAGCAACGCAGATGTACACTGGGGTAGACAATACATAAGGACAATACATGGATTTTAGATCACATTAAAATGATAATACCGATAAAATATTAAGATACTTTTTAAAGAATAATAGATGCCTGACAAAGTTAGTCTGTATGCACAATCTCATTACAGTAGAATAAGAAGCACTAGAAATAAAACTCGTCTTAGTGGTGTGTGTGTGTGTGTGTGTGTGTGTGTGTGTGTGTGTGTGTGTGTGTGTGTGTGTGTGTGTGTGTGTGTGTGTGTGTGTGTGTGTGTGTGTGTGTGTGTGTGTGTGTTTGTGTGTGTGTGTTGGAGTGTGTGAATATACAGGTATGTATATTTAATTGTACTAGGTCCCACTAAGTTAGCTGTGGGTCTCAAACCATGATTACCTCTGGCTATTGCCATTTCATTTTAAAATTGTTCATCCTAGTGCTGTACCTGTTACCTTTATTAGTAGCAATTTAAAATATTGGGCTTTAGTATAAGTGCTGCATCCCTGTGTTTAAATAATGTAAGCCGACCACCTTAAACTGTTTAGATGTTATACAATAGCCTATAATAAATCATTGTTGCCCATGAACCTGCCTAGCGTCTGATTTATATAATAAGATTACATTTATTGTTTATTTAGGAATAGATTACAGCTTCTGTCCTACTACAGCAGAGTGTGAACATAACGCAGAAGAATCTTTTTGGAGGAGTGCCTCAGTTACCGTATGTTTTATCTTGTTATAACATAAGTCGGTGTGTAAAACACAAGGAATATACATAGTATATAATGTGTGTCAAAATTTGTTGAGAAGTCCTACAGATGCAGCGACCGTTATTCGAACAAATCACGGCGCCGTTTTCGTGTGCGCCGCTGTACTCCACGCGGCATTAACGCCGCCAATTGCCCCAGGCACACGTGTTTATTGCGGTTGCTTTGTTTGAATGTCATGGATTGTTTGCAATTAAATGCAATGAAATGAATGAATTGTAATGTGTACAGTACTGTGCTACTGTGTCAATTTCAGGTGTTTAAAAGCCACAACACTAAAATGCAATTTTCTGCACTCGTGTCTTAAGGGGTTGCGGTTGGAAGAAATCCCGCGCCATGACATTGTTATTCCGAGGTATACACTGCGTGGTGTTTCAATAACGGCCGCTGCATCTGTACATGCTGACAACAGACATCAGATAATCTAATGCTAGTAAAAACATATAAGTTCTCACTGTGAGCAATAAGTCAAATTTGTGATATGCAGAATTTGAGTGGAATTTACAACTTGCTTTCTCCCAGTTGATTTAGGGTTCTCTGATCTGCTTTGGAGTAAAGATGTGAGAAACGTTCACCAAGGACCATGAACCAGGCAAAATGTGTCCTTTTTCATCTAGGAAATAATGTGAAATATTGTCCGTTTGGAAGCGATTTGCCAAACATTAGGTCAATGTGGACTGGAATTTTGCTTAATATCACATTTTCAAAATTTTCTAAAATCGCTAGATTAACTTGAATTAAGTCGAGATTGCCGTGATAGTGTAGAGTAAATGAGTACATCAGTATTAGGTGATACATTTTTTATTGGGACTAACAATAGATATTATAAGACAAGCTTTCGAGAGTTTTCCTCTCTTCCTCAGGTTCAGCAAAACTGATGGATCCCATGAGTATAACACAGACGTAAAAAAAACAAGATAACAATCTAAGACAAGAGATGTCGAGAATTCATTGCAAAGTGTATTTATTTATTTATAAAATGTTTTACTAGGAAGTGATATAACAAGAGAAGCTGCACACCACATATAATAAATCAAAATACTTGCAAGGACCGGTGCTCCTGGTTCAGGGATATCTGCCTAAAAAATCCAGTATATGGAGAAGAATTGAATGATCCAGGGCAACTTCGGATTTCTTTGAAAAATTTAATCAGCACAAAAAACACAATGTTTCATCCCTCCTAGGGGACTTTATCAAGTGACTGGCTTGCAGAGACTACAGCAATGTCCAGTATAAATAGCTAGAACACCAAGGTGAAAAACTTAAACACCAATTACCCCCAGTAATCACATGATGGTCAGCAGTTGACATCTTGATCCTCCATGCGGTATGCATTCCGGTCCGGTCGCGCTGACGTCATCAGATGGTACCTGCGCGTTGACGTCATCATCAGGTCCCTCTGCGTGGTGCGATCCGGCTGCCTGATCAGGCATAAGGTCACGCTGACGTGCTCCCCCTGCTCCTCCTCTGGATGTTGATCCTCCGTCGTCCCGTAGTCTTGCGATGTTTCCCGAGTTGTGATGATGTCATCCGTGACAGGCTCAGATCATCTCTGTCTCCTTAACTGGTCATGCCGTTTTTCGCACATGCGCAGTGCGTCCGCACTTCAGTGTGATTACTTGGCTGTGATACCAGGGGGAAGAGGGCTTAGTCTGGCTTGTGGATGAAACATCAATCTGGGTGGAGTAATGAAGAGAGGAGAGAGTTTATTCAATGTGAATAGATATATATAGTGCCACTATACCTAAACAAAAGATTTAAAATATGGAATGTTTATTTCTTTCATGACTTAAGTTGTTTGAGAACAGCAGCAGCAGCAGCAGCAGCAGCAACAATGAATGAGTTATTGGTATGCTGTGGAAGAGAAATTCACATTAGATGTAAAATCAAAAGACATTTTAACGGCTATTGAGAAAACAATTAAGGGACAGATAATCATTAAGTCCCCTAGGGGAGACTGTATCCAGTGTGTAAGAATACAACAATGGGAAAGGGGGAAAGGGGTGGAGACCCTCGCATCAGCCTCTAATCAGGAAAGAATTAACAACGGTGCAATAAGGGGAAGGAGCAGAATTATAACAATTAAACAAAAGACACCCTATGGGCAGCACTCGTTGTAAGCAGATATGAATTAGTGATAAATTTAAAATTAAAATGCTTTAATCGTATAATTTAAAATAGATGTCAAAATTGTTGAAAAAATGGTCAACTGACTGTGGTGACAAAATACAAAGAAAACAGACAAAAATATATAAAATACTATAACTGAGATCTAGGGGGGAGGTGGAGAGCCCACCTAGCTGCTAACTAGCAGAAATCAACAGTCAAGGACTATAATAGTCAACCCCCTAGTTCAGCAATAACAAGGTTAAAAGGCCTGTAAAGTGGATACAGGTGACGGAGAACTACCCATGCCAAGGTATATACCTATGTGCTATGCACAATAGATTGAGAGCTCACTAATTGCTGTTTGATGGTCCACAATGAAGATGGTGAGGAATACCCTAAATAAAGGGTTGAAGCAAGCCTAACTATAGGAGGGTTAATATGGTAGGCTAAGTGTTATATTATAGTGTGCACAAGAGCTCACAAAGTGTGGTACTTAGCTCTGGGGCACGGTTCTAGTCCGTATCCAGTTATAGCCCCCTAACATAAATGTGCCACTTAAACATGCTTAATAATACCTCACAGTATACACATAGGTCAGTCAGTGACTATCAATAGCTAAATGTACAAGAGCTTACAAAAAATGTTTTTTACAGCTCTGGGGTACGGATCTAGTCCGTATCCAGTTATGGCCCCCTAATTCAAATGTGTCACAGTAACAGATAGGTAAACAGACTGTAATGACGTTGTGAGCAAACACATAAATGAGCCGAGGGGAGAGGAAATGCACGCAATGAAAAAAGTAGTCAGCAGCAATTGCATTTACACGTGCTGGGTGAGGTAATTGGATATATACCGCATCCCTGTGTTCAGCCCTCGTCAGGGTTAATATCACGGAGTAACGCTGACATAAGCAGTTGTACCTGTGGTTCCTGTTCAAAGTCCTGCTGCCGTAAGATACCACATAAAGTACCTGGTGTCTGTGATGTATAGACCCAGACTCCCTTAACACGCGTCTCGGCTCTGTGCAGAGCCTCTCACCCTCTGCTCGGCATGGGGACGTCAATGCGTGATGACGCAGGTGGGAGGCGGCTACAGGACTGACGTCATCACGCATTGACGTCCCCATGCCCCCAGGGATGTGGTATATATCCAATTACCTCACCCAGCACGTGTAAATGCAATTGCTGCTGACTACTTTTTTCATTGCGTGCATTTCCTCTCCCCTCGGCTCATTTATGTGTTTGCTCACAACGTCATTACAGTCTGTTTACCTATCTGTTACTGTGACACATTTGAATTAGGGGGCCATAACTGGATACGGACTAGATCCGTACCCCAGAGCTGTAAAAAACATTTTTTGTAAGCTCTTGTACATTTAGCTATTGATAGTCACTGACTGACCTATGTGTATACTGTGAGGTATTATTAAGCATGTTTAAGTGGCACATTTATGTTAGGGGGCTATAACTGGATACGGACTAGAACCGTGCCCCAGAGCTAAGTACCACACTTTGTGAGCTCTTGTGCACACTATAATATAACACTTAGCCTACCATATTAACCCTCCTATAGTTAGGCTTGCTTCAACCCTTTATTTAGGGTATTCCTCACCATCTTCATTGTGGACCATCAAACAGCAATTAGTGAGCTCTCAATCTATTGTGCATAGCACATAGGTATATACCTTGGCATGGGTAGTTCTCCGTCACCTGTATCCACTTTACAGGCCTTTTAACCTTGTTATTGCTGAACTAGGGGGTTGACTATTATAGTCCTTGACTGTTGATTTCTGCTAGTTAGCAGCTAGGTGGGCTCTCCACCTCCCCCCTAGATCTCAGTTATAGTATTTTATATATTTTTGTCTGTTTTCTTTGTATTTTGTCACCACAGTCAGTTGACCATTTTTTCAACAATTTTGACATCTATTTTAAATTATACGATTAAAGCATTTTAATTTTAAATTTATCACTAATTCATATCTGCTTACAACGAGTGCTGCCCATAGGGTGTCCAGTGTGTAAGTCCAGAAGGCTTCTCTCTGAAGTAATGCTATATCCCTCTCTGAATCTGGAGTTGATATATCTACTGATTCTATCCCCATAATCTTCAATGAAGCCACTGTATGTTTATGATCTGTACAATGCGTGATAAGTACAGTCTCTTCCTTCTTACCATTAATTTTGCTGCGATGCTCTATAAACCTTGTCTTAAGCATGCGGCTTGTCTTTCCTACATAATGCAGCCCACAAGGGCATTTAATGACATAAATGATATTCGTGGAATTACACATAATTCTACTTTTGATTTTGTATTTTTGGCCACTCCTTGGGTGACAGAATACATCTCCTGTAGTAAGGCTATTGCACACCGAGCACCCGAAGCACTTGAAACATCCTTGTTTTTGTACACTCAGAAAGTGTGGTGCTGCAAGATATTTGTCATCACTTGCTCTAATGAGTATGTCTTTTAGATTTTGACCTCTGATACGCAAATCGTGGGGGCTCACTGCATATTGGGCCTATCAGGGCATCTGCTTGAAGAACCCTCCAGTGTTTGCAGATAATGTTTTTAATTTGTTTACTTGCTGACTATATTAATCCTTTCTGTTCCTTTATCACGTTGCACCGCTTGAACCTCCTTGCTAAGTGCCTTATCAATATCAGACGGTTTGTGCCCACGTGAGACAAACCTCTGTTTGATGTCTGTTAAAGTCTCTTTTAATTTTTCAGGTCTGCTGACAATCTTAGTAGCCCTTATTTTCTGAGAGAACGGTAATATTGCCTTGAGAGGTTCTGGATGGAAGCTTGATGCGTGAAGTGTTGCATTGCGATCTGTGGGTTTCCGATAAAGATCTGTGTTAAGACTGTGCACATCAAAAGTGATGAGGACATCTAAAAACGATATCTGGGTGGGACTCCATTTATTAGTGAATGGAACCGGAGTCGGGAGCCTATCTAAGTATGTAAAAAAATCTATAAGATGTTCATCCGTTCCCTCCCAAATAAAAAACAGATCATCTATGTAACGACAGTAAAAGATCATTTTGTCATAGTATGCGGTGTTATAAATGTATTTAGCCTCAAAATCAGCCATATATAGATATATAGATTTGCATAAGAGGGGGCGACATTACTGCCCATGGCCGTACCCATGATTTGAAGATAGAATTTTTTCTCATATTTAAAATAATTTTTATGCAAAATGAAATGCAGTAATAAGAGAATAAAATCTATAGGTGGCCATATAGTATGTTCTTTTTCGAGCGCCTTTCTCACTGCATCCATACCTTCATCATGGGGAATAATAGTGTATAAACTGCTCACATCCATGGTGTCCAGCAGAATGTTTTTATCCTGTATTGGAAGTGCTTTGAGTTTGCTCAAAAAATCATATGCGTCTTTTACATATGATTTGCCCATTGTGACAAGTGGTTGTAAAAATTGATCTACAAAAATAGCCAACGGCTGATTAATAGAACAAGTTGCCAAAATTATAGGCCTTCCAGGGGGGTTGTGGAGACTCTTGTGGACTTTAGGTAATAAGTATAACACAGGACGTCTCGGATTGACCATTGTCAAAAACTCTAATTCTGATTCCGAGATCCATGCATTACTTAGTCCCAGATTTAGAATCTCCACAACCTCTCTTTGATAAGAGGCAGACGGATCTCTCACCAATAAAGTATAGCAATTGGTATCCTCAAGTTGCCTGAGAGCCTCCATTCTATAATTTGCATAATTCTGCAGCACCAGTGCTCCCCCCTTGTCAGCTCTTTTAAGTATGACAAGAGGGTTATTCGCCAAGTTTTTTATACACTCCTTTTCTTTTAAAGGGAGTTTATGGTATGTGTAATGCTTTCTTCTGAAGATGTCATTAACATCTGCTTTAACCAAATTCATGAAAGCCTATATACAGTACTAGGATTTCTCAAAGGCGGAATGAATTTGGATTTTAATTTGCATACCTGCATATCCATTGTGGATACCTGAGTGTTTTGTGGCTGCTGTTGCTGCTGCTGTTGAAACTGTAATCCACAGGCCCTGTTAGAGAAAAAAGATTTCAAATTAAGTTTCCTCTCTAGTTTGAATAATTCTACTTGAACCTCAAATCTTTTGGGTATAGTAGTCGGCACAAATGAGGGACCTTTTGCAAGAACCTTCAGCTCCATCTCTGAAAGAGGATAATCTGAAAGATTGATAACTATATTTGTGAGCGTGTTATTGGTGGTGTCCTTGGGATGACTTCTCCCCCTCCTGGTCTTTTGTCTTTTCCTCTGGCTCCCATCGGTTTGCCTCTCCCTAAGAAAGTTTTGATGAGAGTTTTGTGATGAAGCCCCATCTGCCGATGAACTGGCTTCTGATTCGCTAGTGTTATTCTTTCCTCTGCGTTGGTTTCTCTTGCCCTTCATCTGGTATCTTGTACGTCGTTCCTGCTTGGTCCAGAGATACACAGTATTATCCTTATAATCTGAGATAACTTTTTTGAATTTTTGTTTTTTGAAATGAATGAGGTCACCTTTGTATTTTTGTAGACGTGTTTCTAATTCGTCTAAAAGTTTAACCGTTATCTCACTCTGATGTGTATGCTCTATGGTTATTTCCAATTTTTGGATATCATGTTTAATCTTGGACAATTGTGTCCCGACTTCTTCTATTACAAGTACTATGAGGTCCAGTGAGGCCTTATTAAGTATCTTACACCAGTTATCACAAAAGTCAGCGTTATCAATGCCAATAGTAGTACGGTTTTTAATCCTAAAACCTCTGGGAATGAGTCGTTGTTTGTAATATTCTGTTAGTGTATTGCCGTGGGAAAATAGCTCTATTTCCTTGCGTTTCAGTTTTTCCAAGTCCTTAATATAATCAGTGGGCCTGTCTGGGCCTAAAGCCTCCTCAGGAGTAGATTTGAACAAAAAATGACTTATCTCATCGTCATTAAATGTCTTGGTTTCGGCCTTATTTAGCAAGCCAATAGATAAGTTGGCAAGTCCTTCCATAGGGGTTTAAAAGACACAGTATATCACCTAAACCAATTTCAAAATTGATGGGGCAATGTGAGGTTAGTAATAGTCTTCCTCATAGGTCAAACAAAAATAATGATATGTGCAGAAAAATGCATAAGCAATCTGCAACTGAATTACACAAGCCAGAAGGCTTTTTAAAGGGTGCTAGCAATAAGGCAAAATATATGCAATATAACAAGAGAAGCTGCACACCACATAAAACAAATCAAAATACTTGCAAGGACCGGTGCTCCTGGTTCAGGGATATCTGCCTAAAAAATCCAGTATATGGAGAAGAATTGAATGATCCAGGGCAACTTCGGATTTCTTTGACTAACAATAGATATTATAAGACAAGCTTTCGAGAGTTTTCCTCTCTTCCTCAGGTTCAGCAAAACTGATGTACAAAGATCCCATGAGTATAACACAGATGTAAAAAAACAAGATAACAATCTAAGACAAGAGATGTCGAGAATTCATTGCAAAGTGTATTTATTTATTTATTTATTTATAAAATGTTTTACTAGGAAGTGATACATTGAGAGTTACCTCTCATTTCAAGTATGTCCTGGGCATAGAGTTATGATGACATAGTTACATAAGTGAAAAGAGTATACATTATATACAAAACATTGCATGCATAGTTAGAGATAATATATGTTAAAGGCGTATGTAACAGTTACAGATCAGATTAAAATGTGAGACAGCTTTAGTTTTGAAAGAACTTTGACTGGTGGTGGCTGTGAGAGTCTCCGGTACATTGTTCCAGTTATGGGGTGCACGGTAAGTAAAGAAGAAACGGCCGCATACTTTGCTGAACTGTGCGTCCATGAACAGCCTTTTGGAGTCAGATCTCAGATGATAAGTGCTGCATATGATAGGGGTGAGGAGCTTGTTCAAATTTGAAGGCAAGACAGGAAAGATGAACTTTCTGCCTAGACTCAAGTGATGATCAATCTAGTTCTTTGAGCATTTCGCAGTGATGTGAGTTGTAGTTGCATTGGAGAACAAAACGGCATATTAAATTGTAGAGGGTATCAAGTTTGCTAAGGTGGGTTTGGGGTGCCAAGCCTTATACTATGTCCCCATAGTCGATAATTGGCATTAGCATCTGCTGTGTGATACGCTTTCTGACCAGCAGTCTTAGGGAGGATTTGTTCCTGTAAAGTACACCTAGTTTGGCACAGGTTTTGGATGTCAGGGTATGAATGTGCATCCGAAATGTTAAATGGGAGTCAAACCATATGCCCAAGTATTTAAAACTAGTAACAGGAGTTAGGATGGTATTAGTTGGGATGGTAAATAAACAGACAGGGCAATACATGGATGAAAGGCTTACTGAGAAATGTGGAGAGAGATTAAATTGCAAAATTCTTTAAATTTACTAGATTGGCTTAATGCTGAGACTGGCACATACAGTACACCATGTTTTGCTCACTGTCTGGTGCAGTGTTTTGCAACCGGGGTCCATGGAAAATTTGGGTTCCCCGGGCATCTCTAGAGGATTCCATACAGTGTTCAGGCCATTTGAAAATTGTACCAAATACAGAAGAATTTACAATGCATCTGATCTCAGGCGTGATATTAGAGAGGGTTGGGGTTCCTTACAATGCATCTGGCCTCAGTCGCGCTATTAGAGAGGGTTGTGTTGTTGTTTGCAAACTCACAAACATGGGTTCATTTGATAATGAGAAGTTTATTGCAGAGTATGATCATACACATTCAAAGGTCTATAAGAATCTCTACCAGGGAGTGTCCAAACAGCCGTTTTATAAATTTTTTATTCCTTTGTTCAAAATAGGTTACCAGGCAGAATATACTAACCGCGCCCTAATTCTTAAACCAACCATCTAACAGATCATTAAAACCTGGTTAAAACTAGATTAAAACAGCTCTGTAAAAGGAACCAGGTACAACCTTATACTAGGAATGTGAGCGTAAACCACAGGCACAGTCGTAAATCTGCCAAGAGCAAAACTCACTCACACCCCATTCTTACACACAAAATGGATACTAAAGACATAACAAATCAGACAAAATGGAAACAGAACATTGCATTCAATCCTTCTCCAGAGATCCTCCCAGTCCATTTCAGTATATAAACAGTATCTTCATTTCAGCAATATTACTTAATCATCTGATCTCAGACGAGCTATTAGAGCGGGTTGGGGTTCCTTACAATGCATCTGATCTCAGACACGCTATTAGAGGGGGTTGGGGTTCCTTACAATGCATCTGATCTCAGGCACGCTATTAGAGAGGGTTGGGGTTCCTTACAATGCATCTGATCTCAGATGAGCTATTAGAGAGGGTTGGGGTTCCTTACAATTCATCTGATCTCAGATGAGCTATTAGAGAGGGTTGGGGTTCCTTACAATTCATCTGATCTCAGATGAGCTATTAGAGAGGGTTGGGGTTCCTTACAATTCATCTGATCTCAGACGCGCTATTAGAGAGGGTTGGGGTTCCTTGCAATTAATCTGATCTCAGATGCGCAATTAGAGAGAGTTGGAGTTCCTCTGAATGTCACAATTTCCTTAACCGAAAAAAGGTTATGAAGCCACTGGTCTGGCGTTATGTTGCTGAAATATTACTATTTTGTCAACATTATTAGCCCTTTGAGGCTAGATAAAACATTTCGCACGGAATCTAAATTGGGGAAAAATTGCTAAGAATTATACAGCTGCATTTTGGATAGTTTGCACATCTCTAATTGGGAGCAAAGGTTCTCACTTCAGACTAGTAATTTTAATTTGTGCAATAAAAACGATTTCCCAATCTAGCTCAAACATGTATGCACTATTAGTGGCTGTACCAGTTAGTTTATCTTGCTGTCATTTTAAATTCCCCCCTCTCATCTGCAAAGAGTTTTACTGTTCATATCTAGGTGGAATTAACAAACCTGACTGAAGATTTGTTCATCTCAACTTTAAAGCAGCAGGTTTGAATTATTATTGAATTACCTGAACTTGGTTGGAGCTATTCCCCATTCCCGAGCTGCAAGGCAAGAGATGGACACAAAATTGTCGCTGGGTCTAGCTCGCTCTGGCCGATCCATTTTCTTTTGGTGAGCCGTGGTCATATTTCTTGTCTTTTGACAGAATCTACAAAAAAATTAAGTCGAGTTTTACCGGCAACTTGGCGGTGCCTGTAGCTGTAGCCTGTAACGCAAGGTTGAGTTCTGCAGACACCCCAGGTTCTTCTATGGGCTGTTCAATAGTGCACGCTCTTGCAACGCCGTTGGCGTCGCCATAGCAACGCAGTTATGTGACGCCACGTGTCGCCATGGCAACGCGCATCAAATGACGCGGTGGGGTCACGTGACATCACATGACCCGCAACGTCAATTGACACAGAGACATTGGGCGCAAACGCTGCGGCTCCCAGGAAGGGGGCCGCAGCTCAAAAAGTTTGCGCACCGCTGCTCTAACCAATACTTTCACAGTGTGGCTATTTTCAATAATATGCCACGAATCATTTATATTTACTAATACTAGTTATACATAAAAAATACACCATTCTGATTAATTTAAATTGTATCATTCAGGTATTCATTCATGCATGATGCAATGCAGCAAACTTCATTTCAATGAACTATGTGTCATATGTATAAAGTCACATAGCGACGTTCATGCTACAATGCACAGGTTATGAAGGTTTATACTTTAAACTAAAATGTTACATAAAGTTATGACATATAGAAGTGTAAATAGTAGAAATTGTTTTTTTTTTTAATGTAGACATAATATACTTTATCAGAGTAAATATATATTGAAAATAAATATATATTTTTTTGTTTCCCTATGGAGTATGCGAAACATAGCTCGGGGATAATACAGATAATGCTGAATGGCTCTACACCTGGCGGTGCTTTTCCAATCCAGAGGTAAGAAATAATGTCATCATTTAGTATAAATATAGGTGCTTAAAATGCCAGACATATGGCTAGTGCTCGGTTTCATTTCTACATGGAAACTGAAATATTATTGAGTGCAGCTTTTTCTTTAAAATATTAAAATACACTCACATCAGATTTGATCTCAATTTACTTCCACCTGGTTTTGCTTTCAAAGGGGGCCAACTCCCTTGTGTGACAGCATATACAGTACTATATGCTCCCCCCCCCCCCTATCCTGTTAGTATTGCAAAAACTGTTGCATTTCTTTTGAAGCAATTCTTTTAAATATTTAGAGATGTGTTTTTCTTAGAAAGCAGTACATTTAAGTGCAAGGCGTTTTTAAACTGTGTTTTTTTTTAAAGTTTTTTAGCAGATTATGAAATTCCCAATTTTCAAAAAGACAGAGTATCCCATATTGATATTTGGGTTATGGATGAAATTGGTGGAGCTGACACGTAAGTAATGAATTTTCACTTAAAGTTAGTTTATGGATTGCAGAAGTACTATCCTGAAGTATTATCGTGCTAGAAACCGAGGTCACGGACCCTCGCGACGCTCGCCGCTGCATCTCACCAATTGTATTTTTGTATGTTTCATTATTAAACTAGTTCATTGTTTAATCATATAATCTACAAAATAAATATACACTAATGTACAAACATATACAGTACACGTGTACATACTTCTACACACAACCTGCAAATATTGGGCAGAATAATGGGATTTTTAATTTGATAATTCTGGTGCTGTTTTTACATCAGTTTTGTCTCAGTTTTTTCAGACCTCTAACATTAGCCTCGAGTCACCGGAATTTTATTTGCACAATGCACAAAATACAATATATAGAGCAACTTTTTGAACATGCCTACATGTATCGATTTTTGCAGTGGACCAACATGACTGTTTATGATTATTGTCATTTGCACACAAGCTTTTGAGAACACGTCTGCTTCACATCTAGAGAATTGCTCAGTAAATCAACAATATATACTCATATGAGTGTAGTTCAGTGCGGATTAACTCAGATCATTAAAATGAGCAAGTGCCAGTCATGGAGATGTGAGAAGAGTACTCAGGAGAGGTGAGTAAATGTTGCGCTGTATGTAACTGGAGAAGTGGAATGTGCAGAATCCTTTGCCATAATGGCTCATACAACCATTGTTCTGAGTGAGTGAATTATTTAACCAAGCAGATGATGAAGAGACCACTGCAGACTTTAAAGTGTATGCACAAGGAAACCTTATACAATTAATATATTGGTCCATAAATAGTATCACAACCTATGAATGATCTAACCCAGCAGATCATTATATTCTCAGTCCTCATGTCCTTTTCTGCATTTGTGTTTTTAATATTGTCTTTGAGAAGGAATAAATCAGACAGTGTATGACCTTGGTGAGGAATGTTGTCCCATGGTGTGTTGTTACTGCAATCAGACTTACAGTAGTGTATCTTGCATTCTGGTAGGGTGTGTTTTTCTAACATTATACGTGTTCGAGCACTTATTGCACTAGCCCCATTGGCCAGGCCCCTATCCTACTGTTAATATTCTCTGGTGATTCCCATGGTGCACTGATGTTAACAATTCTGGCGAACAACTTTTCACTGCTTGGCAGCAGAATCACCATCGAGCAGGGAAAATTGTGCCCCAGAATAAATAGCACTGCAGCATTGCGCTATTATGGAGAAGCTGGCAGCAGTATAAAGGAGGACAGAGAAGGTGTAGGGTTCAGAAAACATTTGCCTCCGGGACTAACTTGTTAATTGTTCTGCCTGAGGCTGCTTGATACAGAATTTTATTTGGAAACTTGAATCACATATTATTACTTAGGGCCTTATTCTATATGTAACCCAGGTCTCCAGCAGCTCCTAGAGACCCCCCTCCCTTGGAGCAGCGTGGTCGCGGGTGCCGCCGGAGCCAGCGACGGACCCGACGGCTGCTTCCAAAGGTGGGGGCCGAAGCAGGGAGTAGCGTGCTATCTCTGCGAGCAGGCTGGTTGCCGGGGACGTGATCGGGCCGTTGCTAAGGCCGCAATCGCGTTGCTGCGGTCCCGGCAGCTAGCAAGGAGGGCGCCGCCATTGCGGAGAGACTCGCGTATGCGCAGTGATCGCGCAGATGCAGGTAAGGCCCCAGAGCTAGGGAGAAGTCGCGCGAGTGTAGGGAAAGTGCAGGAAGGGTTGAGGTGGCCTCCAAAGACTCGCGCAGGGCAAGTGCGCACGCGGCCCCAATGTATTTGCAGCCTCCACGGGACTACAACTCCCATGAGGCTTAGGGGCAAGCACATCAGGTGCCTCCGTGTGGCCAATAAGGGCCAAGGATCTCCAGAGGGAGCAATAAGATACATTTCGCGCGCTGAGAACGGCAGTTGGAGCTGGGGAGCTGTGAGGGAAGGAAGGGTGCAGAGAGCATGTGCAGCTCCTGCATCGAGTAAGGTCCCCACATCCCAAGTAAGGCCCCAACTCCCCACCAGGTTAGTGGGTAAGTGTTGAGGGACGGCCCAGATAGGGACGCTGCCCTTAGTGCGTGTCTGTGTGCTGTCTTGTCAGGATCACGGCTGGCAGTGCTGTGAGGCCTGACAAGAAGGCATAGTGATAGTGTGCAGCAAGTGGCTGTACGCGTTATGAAGTTTGCAGTGCGTAGTGTTAGTGTTAGTGTTAGGGTTCAGTGAGTGTCAGGACTGGGATGAGTTAGGGGAGTGGGGCAGGTTATTACTCCGCAGGCCCTAGGAGATTTCCCCAAGCCACCCCAGGTTGCGGTTCATCAGGGACAGGCCCTAGGTTAGGGTTCCTGTCACGTTAGGGTTAGTGAGAAAGAGATAGGGATATAGCGGCGGTTGCTGTTCCCGTGATTCGGTTGTGTTCCCGTGAAGCTGTGGGACCCTCGTTGGGGTTCCTGGAGAATTACCTGGATAGGATCAGACGGATGCATCGCACGTCTGACCCTTTTAGAAGATTGTTGCGGACCCGAGCATCGGAGTGCTCGGAAGGTATTCACTATATATATGTGCACCAACAGGCCTAACACATTAATTAGTGACTGCGCAGTCACCCACGTTCTCTACTAGAGTGCGGGACATTGGGTGGGGATTCTCGGGACACTGGGTGGGATCACCTAGTGTTGGGAAGCGTCCTGCGCGACGCAGTAAGTGTCTCCTCTAGAGAGGGACACAGGTTATGATGTTGATATTGCTGTGATTTGTTTCTCGCATGTTGAGTAAAGTCCCTAGTTAATATATATATATCTGTGTGAGTATCGATTATTGTGATTGTCCTGCGAGGAACCACTCCCCCTATGGTGGGAGCCATCGCAGGTGGAGGCGCTGCATCGTTGGAAGTAAGTACCCCTAGTATAATGGCCCCAGGTTCCCCATGGCGGACGCTCAGCCCTCCTGTGAGCCAACAGGTATAGCACCACACTAGAAGTAGTCAGATACACCTACACACCCCAATCTCACTTAGGGTGGGGGTAAGAGGGCTACATTTGGAGGCGCTGCTGAGATACAGACCTGGGGTGCCCTGTTCCATTTTTTTCCCAAATTGTCCAAGTCTCAATTTTTTGTCGCCATGTTTGTGAAGTCCGGACAAGAGGTCCTTGCCTGGGCTTTGAGGCAGTATATGGAGCCTGGCCGGGTAGTGGCAGTAGGAGGCCTTCCCGCAACTATGCCCGCGGTTGAGGTTCAGTACTCTATGCGTAAAATTCCAGGGTGGCCGCACGCATGTGTTTTAGATGAAGAACGCGATTCCACGGCCCCATGGAAAACCATACTTTTTGTAGCAACCCCCACTGCGGATATATGCCTGGCAGAGGCACCGTCCACCCTGTGTATGCCCGGGGGCCCGTCTGAGGGATACCCCCTAGTTTACGCAGACCTAGTAAAATGGCGTCTCCCGCCAACGCAGGAGAACGCACGTGCTGCTGACTGCAAGCCTGCACTAGATTGTGTTGAGGAAAACTGTCCGGGATTGGCGGGAAAACCAGAAGGCTACCCCCCTATCTATACAGAGAGCCCTAGTGTAATTGCAGAGACTGTGATTAAAATGGAGTCTCTCTCTAGCAGTGAGTCACACCTAAGATGGCGGCTCCCGCCAAGTCGGGAGAGCACCAGGACTGTGCAAGAAATTGTTGCAGAGTATTGTCCGGGTTGGGCGCGAAACCCTGAACCCCGCCCCTGCACTGTGAGTGACTCAGCACAGAGCCAGAACCACTCCCTTGTAGAAAGTGCCCCTCCTTCAGATTCCACCAGGGGGAGCAAGCCTTGTTATCTTCAACCATACAGTGATGCCGTAATAGACTCTTTCTTCTCTGAGGATGAGGATGAGAGAGACTGTCAGGACATACACCCCAATGTGTATGTGGCCTGGCGAGCGCCAGGAGTAGATGGCCTTATGTTAATGTGCCCCTGCCTGCAAGAAGCCTATGACGAGGGAGCCGAATTGTCCCAGTTACCGCTAGACTTCAAGACGACTGAGGTATGCGGAGAACCGGGTATACAATGTTTTAGTCCCACCTGTGACTGCTCTAGAGGTGCACTGGCGTGGGAGGCCGAATGTGAATGCTGCGGTGTGCGGTTCTTGAAGCCTATTACACCCCAGGCTACGGAGGCAGTTAAAGAAGAAGCGGGGAAGCCTGACCCCTCTGCAAAAGTGAGTGACATTGCTAATCCATCTGTCCTAATTCCAGAGGCCTCAGGGGACCCGTGTGTCCAAAACCATGTGGCAGAAACGGTTCCAGACCCTCTCAAAGGGGACGGCTTAGTGGTGGACCAGGAACCACAGAGCCCAAGCCAGCCGATGCCGGAATCACAGGGTAAGGTGTCTATACCCCCATTTTCTTTTAGTGATTCCAGCGACCAACCTCTCGTGGTGATGCGCCTGCCGGCGGACCACTCTAGTGAAGTTATCGAACCAATTATTTCGGCGGATACAGACCCTGCTGTGGGCTCGTGCGCCCTACAATGGTCAGTCCGACCTACTACCGAGGTACCATCAGTCCTAGAATGGGGACCAGTACCAAACGACGATGAGGGTGAGTCGACTGCCCCAGGGGTGTCGGGGGTGAGCCTCCAGGGGACCGCGGAGCACGATGGCTCCTTAAGTCTGGTCACCCGGGCGAAGGGCTCCCCTCTACATCGCGTCCTGGCGGAGGTGTCCTCCTTGGGAGAATCCATCCCAAGCCAGTGGAGTGGTAAGGAACTCCCTAACTCCCCACAATCTCCGATGGAGCTGGCCGTGAAGAAGGTCCGAGTTGAGGCTTCTGAACAGAGTATGAGCCAGTGCGCTCCGACACAAGTGGTCCCAGGACTGGGATCCAACGCTCCCGAGTTTTCAGCGCGTAAGTGGACTGCCCCAGAAGTACCGGGGGCAGGTTCCCAGACAACCGAGGTGGGAACTGACAGCGTCCCCGAGGACCTGTTGGCCCCCGTGAATCACCGCAGTGGTCGGGTGTCTACTCTTTACCCCCGGTCAGGTGAAACAGAGACATTGTCCAGTGCTCGCTTTTCAGTGGAAGCCTCGCAAGTCCGTAGGGACAAGGACTGTGTAAAGGAAGATCCAGGGAGACTAGCCTCCTTTAAGCCCAAAAAGGAGTGTGCCATTCGCCAAGTCGTGGACCGCGGAAAAGGTCCTGGCCTCCTGGTCTGCCGCATCCCTGCCGCGGATGACCGGGTAAGGGTCTGCTTCAGAGACACTGTGCTACTCCTTCCACCAGGGGGAGGAAGTAGCGAAGAGCCAGTAACTGTCGCTTTAGAGTGTGCTCTCCAAGAAATTTTTCTAGGGGAGGCTCACGGACGCAAAAGTGAGGTACCCCCACATGTTCAATTAGGGGCTCCCCACAAATGGTCTCAGCTAGCCTCGGGTATTATGTGTGAATTTCATTGTACCCAGTCATATAATTGCCATGTGATGAGTTGTATTTTCTATGCTGTGCATTTTGATTGTATAACTATTATGTTGATTGATGTCGTTCCCCAAGCGGGGACGTTGGATTTTCCACCAGGGGGAGAGTGTAACCCAGGTCTCCAGCAGCTCCTAGAGACCCCCCTCCCTTGGAGCAGCGTGGTCGCGGGTGCCGCCGGAGCCAGCAACGGACCCGACGGCTGCTTCCAAAGGTGGGGGCCGAAGCAGGGAGTAGCGTGCTATCTCTGCGAGCAGGCTGGTTGCCGGGGACGCGATCGGGCCGTTGCTAAGGCCGCAATCGCGTTGCTGCGGTCCCGGCAGCTAGCAAGGAGGGCGCCGCCATTGCGGAGAGACTCGTGTATGCGCAGTGATCGCGCAGGTGCAGGTAAGGCCCCAGAGCTAGGGAGAAGTCGCGCGAGTGTAGGGAAAGTGCAGGAAGGGTTGAGGTGGCCTCCAAAGACTCGCGCATGCGCAGGGCAAGTGCGCACGCGGCCCCAATGTATTTGCAGCCTCCACGGGACTACAACTCCCATGAGGCTTAGGGGCAAGCACATCAGGTGCCTCCGTGTGGCCAATAAGGGCCAAGGATCTCCAGAGGGAGCAATAAGATACATTTCGCGCGCTGAGAACGGCAGTTGGAGCTGGGGAGCTGTGAGGGAAGGAAGGGTGCAGAGAGCATGTGCAGCTCCTGCATCGAGTAAGGTCCCCACATCCCAAGTAAGGCCCCAACTCCCCACCAGGTTAGTGGGTAAGTGTTGAGGGACGGCCCAGATAGGGACGCTGCCCTTAGTGCGTGTCTGTGTGCTGTCTTGTCAGGATCACGGCTGGCAGTGCTGTGAGGCCTGACAAGAAGGCATAGTGATAGTGTGCAGCAAGTGGCTGTACGCGTTATGAAGTTTGCAGTGCGTAGTGTTAGTGTTAGTGTTAGGGTTCAGTGAGTGTCAGGACTGGGATGAGTTAGGGGAGTGGGGCAGGTTATTACTCCGCAGGCCCTAGGAGATTTCCCCAAGCCACCCCAGGTTGCGGTTCATCAGGGACAGGCTCTAGGTTAGGGTTCCTGTCACGTTAGGGTTAGTGAGAAAGAGATAGGGATATAGCGGCGGTTGCTGTTCCCGTGATTCGGTTGTGTTCCCGTGAAGCTGTGGGACCCTCGTTGGGGTTCCTGGAGAATTACCTGGATAGGATCAGACGGATGCATCGCACGTCTGACCCTTTTAGAAGATTGTTGCGGACCCGAGCATCGGAGTGCTCGGAAGGTATTCACTATATATATGTGCACCAACAGGCCTAACACATTAATTAGTGACTGCGCAGTCACCCACGTTCTCTACTAGAGTGCGGGACATTGGGTGGGGATTCTCGGGACACTGGGTGGGATCACCTAGTGTTGGGAAGCGTAGTGTCTCGCACTAAGTGTCTCCTCTAGAGAGGGACACAGGTTATGATGTTGATATTGCTGTGATTTGTTTCTTGCATGTTGAGTAAAGTCCCTAGTTAATATATATATATCTGTGTGAGTATCGATTATTGTGATTGTCCTGCGAGGAACCACTCCCCCTATGGTGGGAGCCATCGCAGGTGGAGGCGCTGCATCGTTGGAAGTAAGTACCCCTAGTATAATGGCCCCAGGTTCCCCATGGCGGACGCTCAGCCCTCCTGTGAGCCAACAGGTATAGCACCACACTAGAAGTAGTCAGATACACCTACACACCCCAATCTCACTTAGGGTGGGGGTAAGAGGGCTACATATATATGATGAATCGGCAATTTGGACCATTTTCAGCCGAAATGTCTTCATTGAACTCTATGGGGATTTTCGTCTGAAAACGGCTTGAATGGCTGCTTACCCCCATAACTATATATCTGAAAATGCAGATTATTTACATCATGGGTTATTTCCTCCTTTCTCAGAAGGAATGGAAAAAGCCACGGTGTTTTGGCACAGACTTTAAGCTTAGATAATACAGCCACTCCCTTGTTTGTAGCTGCTGCACAAACTTGTCAAAACAGGAATCTGAAGACTCCGTAAATTCACTGATTACATTTTATATAATATATCGGTGCTATTTATCTACTTTTCAACGGGGCCAGATTTGACAATCCAGGCGGTCCTCGGTTATCCGACAGAATCCGTTCCGGAAAGTAGCTTCGGATAGTGAAAGTGTCGTAAAGTGAATCCCATATTAATGAGTGGCACTAAGCATCACATAAGGCGTTCCAGTGTCGGAAAAAAAGTCCTATAGGATTGCATTGTGACGCGTTGAATATGCCGTGCGTCGTAAAGTTAAACGACGGATAGGAAGGACCACCTGTACCTATTATATTTCAATGAAAAATAGCATTGTGATTTTTTTTACTGTGGAGACGGAGGGTTGGTCAGCGCACGGGATTTCGCTCACAAGATGAAATGAGAAGATAAGGAACACGTGATTAGTGTTTAGATAGCCAAACAGTACAGTATGCAGTGATAAAAAGTTGTCTCATAAAATATTGAATAAAATGCTAAAATACATTTTTTTTTAAATTTTTAAAATGATGTTCTGTGATTAATTGAACTGATATAAGATTGGGGGTAAGTGAGATAAAAAGGGTGGTGGGAGCGGGTGATTAGCAGGCTTTTGTATAGCCTGCTGTTTGTCAGGGATAGTTGTGCTGATTAGCAGAATATGAAGGGCAGTCTTCACTTCGTAAGTGTTATTCTTTTTTTGCTGTTTTTTGCACTTAATAAATCCTATTTTACTTACTCACCCTGTTCGGCCCTTTTTCTTCTAATTTGGGCACCCGGGAGATAAGTCACTTGCATACTGCCTCCATTGGGAGGGGGAGGAAGCCATTCATTGCTTCTGGCAGCACTTTGTTAAAGAAAGACTGCCCTTCATATTCTGCTAATCAGCACAACTATCCCTGACAAACAGCAGGCTATACAAAAGCCTGCTAATCACCCGCTCCCACCACCCTTTTTATCTCACTTACCGACCAATCTTATATCAGTTCAATTAATCACAGAACTTCATTTTAAATATTTAAAAAAAAAAATATTTTAGCATTTTATTCAATATTTTATGAGACAACTTTTTATCACTGCATACTGTACTGTTTGGCTATCTAAACACTAATCACGTGTTCCTTATCTTCTCATTTCATCTTGTGAGCGAAATCCCGTGCGCTGACCAACCCTCCGTCTCCACTGCAACTCTAAGAAGATTCCGGGCTTTATCTTCTCTACAGGTCCAGCTGCAGAAAACAACAAGGGCAAGTATACACTACCCTTTCTTTGGTTACACATCACAAAACAGGCAGCATCACAAGCCTAAAAAAACAAGGGAGCGCCCCAGCCTCTTTTCTTTTTGATTTTTTTTACTATCATTTTTATCTCTATCAGTGATTTTGTTCATTTTTTATTTAGTTGTAATGCTAAAACCAGGCAAAAACAGTATAACACGTGATGGAACTGAACAAAATGAGGAAGGAGGAGAAAGAAAATGAGCCAAAAATATTATTTTGTGTCTCTAACTAATTAATTTTAATGAGAGAAAGTGCACTTCCCTGTCCTGTCAAACCCAAGGGAGTGCGGCTCATCTGATGCAACACTGTGCAATACAGAGGCAGTGAGGCATTCTTGCATTGCTCTGTGCTTTTTCACATTCATGGGAGAAAAGCTGGATGTATAAGTTGAGCCAAACATTGGCCCAGATCCACAAAAGTGTGCTAAGCTTTATCATGCCCACTCCCATTCATATGAGTGTGAGTAAAGGTGTGCTAAAGCTTAGCATCCTTTTTTGGTTCTGGGCCATAGTGAGCAATAAAATAGCTAAATTTCTAGAATTTGGAAACTGCTCTTCCCGAATATGTTCAGTCCAAAACTCGGCACGGCCTGCATTTTGAAAATCCTGCTTTAAAAAATGTCCAAGTTCCAACTGGAATGGAGTTTCTTTGACTGATGCAAAATCCCTTTCTGCTGCAATGGCGAATGGATCTTGACCAAACAGCTTGACATCTCTTTAAGCAGATGGGAATCCAGAAATGTATCAGCAAAGTTTTTTTTTTTTTAACATGCTCAGGAACTATTATCACACTGGTTACGGGGATCGATGTTGAGCTGATACATTTGTGCCTTGTTGGGAAGTAGATCAGTATATTCAAGTTTAAGTCAATAGAAAAGATATACTTTTTTTGTTGAAATCCAGTGTAGTTAGCTTTCCCTAAAGGGAATAGGTGTTTATTTTCTATGATTTGGTTTTCTTAAAGGGACAGTGCACCCAGAGTTTATTTGTTTGTGGCTAATAAACCACTACAGTTTAAAGTTTAATACCGTGTCTAGCGTCTTACTGACACTGCCGTGAGGCCGCCCTGCCACAATGGGTAAAAACATAGTTACATAGTAGATGAGGTTGAAAAAAGGCATGTCCATAGAGTTCATCCTAATTCCACATTTTAACTACCCTTTCTGTAAAGAACCCTTCTCTTTATCGCTGGAGAAATCTCCTTTCCTCCAACCATAAGGGATGAGTTGTTCTTTTGAAGCTTCTCGTATTGACCCTATTTATATTTGTATATACTTAACATATTCCCTCTTAGATGCCTCTTTTCTAATGTAAATAAATCTAATTTAGCTAACCTCTCAGAAGTCAGCCTTTCCATCCCATTTATTAATTTGGTGGCTCTTTTCTGCACGTTTTCTAGTTCCATACAGTCTTTTTTATCGAGTGATGCCAAAAACTGTACTCCATATTCAAGGTGTGGTCTTACTAATGCTTTATACAATGGCATAATTATGCTTGGTTCCCTTCCATCCATACCCCATTTAATGCAAGATAAGATCTTATTTACCTTTGCAGTTATTGCCTGACATTGGCACTATTGCTAAACCTGCTGTCTTCAAGTACTCGCAAATCCTTCTCCATCAATGATTGACCTAATTTTCCCCATTTAATATGTAAGCAGCCTGTTTAATCTTATTTCCCAAAATGCATAACCTTACATTTATCTCTAATAAACCTTATCTGCCATTTACCTGTCCAAGTTTCCAATATATCCAAGTCCTTCCGGAGAGAAATTACATCCTGCATTAATTTTACTACCTTACACAATTTAGTGTCATCAGCAAAGATGGAAACTTTGCTCTCTATGCCAACCTCAAGGTCATTAATATACAAGTTAAAAAGCAGTGGTCCCAGAACTGAACCTTGAGCTACTCCCCTTACAACTTTAGCCCAACCTGAAAAGGTTCCATTAGGTGCAAATATTTTTACTGAGACCAATTATCTTTATTTTGTACATTAACCTCTTGTGTGGCATTACATCAAAAGCCTTTGCGCAATCTAAGTAGACCACATCAACTGCATTACCGTGGTCTAAATTCCTACTTACCTCCTCAAATAAACTAATAAATTTCGTTTGGCACAACCTATCCCTTTAAAAATCCATGGTGACTATGACTAATTATTTTGTTATCTATTAGGTATTCCTGAATATTATCCAGTACTAAACCTTCAAGTAGCTTCCCCACAATTGATGTCAGGCTTACAGGTCTGTAATTCCCTAATTGTGATCTGGCTCCACGTCTGCTTTATGTCAATCTTGTGGTATTGAGCCTGTGGAAATTGAATCCTTCAATATTAAATATAATGGTTTTGCTATTACTGAACTTCACTCTTTAAGAACCCTTGGGTTTATGCCATTGAGGCCAGGTGCTTTATTTACTTTCATTTTATCAAGCCACATTTGCACTTGCTTCTTAGTTAACCAAATGTTACAATTCAGTCAGTAACCTTCTTACACTAAACCCTGGCACACATTAAGGCAAAGCAAAGTGATAGTACAGCATCAAGGCACATATATCCATTGGTGGATATATAGTCCCTATTTCGTTTTCTATAGCTGGCATTTTGCACTTACAGCATAGCAAAAACTTAATGACGTTAAGGATCTCAGCATTTTGTTTTAAAATGTCTGTTCATTGTGTTTTCAGAGACTCTTGTGGAGAAAACAGTATTGCAGTTTTAGAAAGTATCCTGGCATCAAAAAACTTTACATACAACTGCTTTAATAATTACAGGCAAGTAAACTTCTTTTTACAAAAACTGTGCTGCCCAATTACTGCATACAGTTCATGTAACAATACAAAAGTACTAAAACAAGCGCTAGACCTAATAATTAAACAGTGCAGTGCACAAAGCTAAGCAGCCTGGTAATCTACTAGGGAATATTTCGAAATAAACCCCAAAAAACAACATAAAAATACAAATATAGAATCAGAACCTGGCGCGTGTGTATAATGATAAACAATGTGTATAGTCCAATAAAGAATATGTGATAATGTGAGTGAAGTCCTTATTCTTGCAAACTTGAGTGGTTAGCCGATGAGAAATGGACTCAAAAACACAGTTCACAGGGCAAACAGTCCTCTTCACAGTGTGATGCTACCCTGTAGATATGAGACATGAAGCAGGGAAAAAAACATTGCGCAGTATTGTTTTACAGCCAAAAGCACCCTTCTTCTTTAAACTCAATAGATTGCCTACTTACTAGAAGTAGGCAGGTCGCATTCAGAGGAGAGAAACTGTGTTTGGAGTCTTCCGAGTCCAAGCAGCTTTGGGTATAGCACAAACCCCTCGTGGTGTCCTCAGCTTCAGTGGATGTAGGAAGGGTCTCCCTCTCAGGAACAGATGTCTCCTGAGCCTGTCTTCGGATTCCTGTATCTTATTCTCCAGTGAGGGATGAAAGAAGAACAGAGGATTGCGCAATAATAAAAACTTTAATGACGCCTCCAAACCTAAAACAATAAAATACTCAAAAAGGAAGGTAAGTTTAAAATCAAAATAGAAGTGTCCGACCCAGCACACCCAGCAGCCGTGTTCAGTCACTGAATGTCCTTCCCGGTATCGCATGTACCTCACATGGTTCCGGCGGTTCAGGATGACGTCACCGTCTCCGTTCTTGACTGGCAGCTGAATGAGTGTCTAGGGCAGTACCTCGTTAGGCTCCTCCCTACGCGTTTCGTGATGGGGAACGTCACTTCGTCAGGGGATTGCAGAGCCTCAGCAATCCCGTGTGTGTTATATAGCCCCATGTTAACCCCTTAAGTGAAGGAACCACATGGGACTAACAGATGCAAAGTGAATCTACTGATCCTGATGCTGGCACCAGTGGGGTTAAAAGTAGTCACTTCTGAAGTGAGCAAATGGTTCAATTAGGAACACATAGATCACATAAAATCACATGTAAATAAAAACATGTAAATAAAAACATTTAAATAAAATAGAAATACATCGAATGAGACATAAATTGAGAGACCTTCTGGATCTATACTCTAAAAACCCTCTCCCCCAAAGGGTTGAACATTGATTTCGATCTAGCATCTTTTCTCTAAAAAGGCCCTGTGTAGCTCTTAATTATAATACTGCTCTAGGTTTGCTGCCCATTTGTTCTATCAATTGCACAGTTTTTCCTCTTTTCCATTTACTCCTAATCAGTCAATTTATGTCTCATTCGATGTATTTCTATTTTATTTAAATGTTTTTAGTTACATGTTTTTATTTACATGTGATTTTATGTGATCTATGTGTTCCTAATAAACACGCGATACCGGGAAGGACATTCAGTGACTGAACACGGCTGCTGGGTGTGCTGGGTCGGGCACTTCTATTTTGATTTTAAACTCACCTTCCTTTGTGAGTATTTTATTATTTTAGGTTTGGAGGCGTCATTAAAGTTTTTATTATTGCGCAATCCTCTGTTCTTCTTTCATCCCTCACTGGAGAATAAGATACAGGAATCCGAAGACAGGCCCAGGAGACATCTGTTCCTGAGAGGGAGACCCTTCCTACATACACTGAAGCTGAGGACACCACGAGGGGTTCATGCTATACCCAAAGCTGCTTGGACTCGGAAGACTCCAAACACAGTTTCTCTCCCCTGTATGCGACCTGCCTACTTCTAGTAAGTAGGCAATCTATTGAGTTGAAAGAATAAGGGTGCATTTGGCTGTAAAACAATACTGCGCAATGTTTTTTTCCCTGCTTCATGTCTCATATCTACAGGGTAGCATCACACTGTGAAGAGGACTGTTTGCCCTGTGAACTGTGTTTTTGAGTCCATTTCTCATCGGCTAACCACTCAAGTTTGCAAGAATAAGGACTTCACTCACATTATCACATATCCTTTATTGGACTATACACATTGTTTATCATTATACACACGCGCCAGGTTTTGATTCTATACAGTTCATGTATTAACTGCAAGATGACGGCACTAACAATTAGAAGTATGTCCGAGTTCAATACATTTCACAGAGCGAAAAGGGGGAGAGAGAAAAGGGGGAAAGGGAAAAGGGCCTGAATAACTGGGGGGAGGGGAAGGAGAGACTGTACCATGCTATTTTCAGCTCAGTGGATCCTACAGTATACTTTAGTTTGAACTCCCTCCAGAGGGAAAAAATGGCCACCAAATCTCGCTGGTCTCAAGGGCCAATAGAAAGACACAATGTCATGGGTTGTGGATTCCTATTGGATGGCCATTTAAATATAAAAAAAAACAGGAAGTAACACCGGTAACCTCACCAGTAAGTATCTCATGAACAGGGAGTGTCCCCGGAGTTGAATATACAGCAGTGCTTTACAGCTCCGCAGGACGCACTAGGCTTCCATACTGGAGAAAATGGGGAGGGGTATTGGTTAGGTGAGAGAAGACGCCTCACAAGGAGGAAACACGCGATGCACCGCCGTCAGAACAAATGGAAGGCTGGTCAGCTGACTGTGAAAAAACTTTATTGCTCCCAATGTAGAGCTAGCACACTTTGACGCGTTTCAGCCAATTGGCCTTTGACAAAGGCCAATTGGCTGAAACGCGTCAAAGTGTGCTAGCTCTACATTGGGAGCAATAAAGTTTTTTCACAGTCAGCTGACCAGCCTTCCATTTGTTCTGACGGCGGTGCATCGCGTGTTTCCTCCTTGTGAGGCGTCTTCTCTTATCTGCCATTCGCGGTCGCACACCGGGTTGCTGGAGCAGAGGCCACTCAACACACCGCCGGTCATTGACCGCCCTCACGACGGACGAGTCGTTCGAGGGTTGGCGGTGCTACACACCAGGACATCCATCACGGGCACGGCATCTACAGCTGGTCAAGGGTGAGTCTCATAACATGTTATTATAGTGCTCTTGGGGAGCCACATCATTACTAGAGACCCTGGCGCCCTGTCAGCTTTGCCTTATGCCTACAACTCATATTTGGAAGAGATATTTCTCCAGCAACTTTTATACATTTCTGAGCACCTATATTGGTGCATCCCTGCACCTATGTATTGGTTAGGTGGGCTTTCTGTTTTAAATCAGTGCTACTGTAGTTAAAAGTACAAGCAAACTCAGAAAATCAGCAAAATCCCTAGATGTCCAAGGAGCCGCAATTCACATATCATTTTGTGTTAACATTGTTTTTACAGATCAAGATAGGATGATTTCAAGCCTAAATATTAATTATGCTACATTCTCTATATACCTATATATTCAGCATGTAACTAGTTAAAATAAGTAATTTAGAATTAAGTTAGAAATTATACTGGAAAATGATAAGCTGACTTTGCAAAGATAAGATGAAGACAGCCAGGTACAGAAATGTTTGTCTGCTGAGTTGAATAGTATATGGTCAAGAGTTTGTATTCAAAGGTTAGTTAAATAATAGTAAGACCATACAATACAATAGAGATGGTTCTTTAAAGATAAGGAACATATGATTAACTATAGTTACTTAGTGACAGAACAAAGAGGGGTTTCTAAATCAGGGTAAATATTGCTAAAGAAAGAGACAGTGTTCTATGGTTGATGATTGACTAAGAATATTTGGTCTGACAGTGAGAGAAGTATGTATTGTTGAAATCTATAAAGAGTCTATCTGGATTTATAGAATTCGGAATAATTTAACATCACCAAGCTAAGAACAACTAAGTATTCTCCACTCTATAACTAAATTCTATATGCCTGAATGATGTAACCAACTGAAATTATGCTGTAAAATATGTTTTCTATTGTCTCTGATAAATTGAGAAAAGAACTGGGCAGTGGACTATTTGATATATATTGAAAGGTGGGACATTTATTTGCACCCATCTAATGAGCAAATCTTCAACAGCACGCAAAACTTTAGAATAGTCAGCCTAGTCCAGGGGTCTTCAACCTTTCAAGGAAGAAGAGCCATTTTATAAAAAATGTATTTGTCCAAAATATTCAGAGAGCCGCAACACATGCATGAATATTACACCCCCACAAACACATACACATACTGTACACACACTAATAGGTACAGTATATACGGTATAAGCATTAACATACGACAAACTTACTTTAATCAGAATTAGGGAAAAGAAAAAATATGTGGGGGAATAAAAAACATCTCACAATAATAAGTCACCTTATTTATTTTTTTTCATTGTTTTTCCATGCAAAACAGTTTGTCATTTTCAAATACACAATACATACATACACATACACTACCCCCCAAATACACACACACACACACACTACCCCCCACCCCAAATACAAGCACACAATACCCGCCAATACACACACTACCCCCCAAATACACACACACACTACCCCCCACCCCAAATACAATCACACAATACCCGCCAATACACACACTGCCCCCCAAATACACACACTAACCCCCAAATACACACACTATTGCCCCGCCATACACACACACACACGGATGGCACTGGCCGGGCCTCTTGCTGCCACCCGGCATCCCCTCAGCTTCTGGAATGCCTCCTGCACTGTCCTATGCCTGGCCTCTCTGTGACGTTGGCGCGTGCCGGAAGTGGCACCAGCATGAGAGAGGCCACATGTGGGACAGTGCAGGAGGCATGCCAGCAGCTCGGAAGATGCCAGGCGGCACAAGAGGCCCAACAGCGACCGCCGCCCCCCCCCCCCTCCTGCAGCCAAGAGCAGCACAGTGAGGAGAGCCGCATGTAGGTGCCGAAAGAGTCACATGTTGCCGACCACTGCCCTAGTCTGACTAAATAAAAGCAAGCATGACAAAGAGCATTTTAACTCTCTTAATGACGAAGGGTTTTGCACTACATGCCTCTCCATTTCTGCCTGTTACATGCCCCTTTAAGTCTGAAAGTTAACTTAATGTGCTGCAAATGTTTGTTCTACTTGATGTGCACCAAAATATTATTACATATCTCTAATGTTTTGGTGCATTAACATATCTGATTGGTGCAATTCTCTTATAAAAAATATTTGCTTTAAAAAAAATAATATATTTATTATTTTGATATTTTTTTCTTTTCATAATAACGTAACATATATTTTCCTTTTTTTTACAGACCAGTACGAATCTTGCAATGTGTGGATTTCCCTAGTCATTCTGATTGTGTCCCAAATAATGACAGTAGCTCTGTTAAACCATGGATAACCATGATTCTTCCATGGTTTATTCTGATCATTAATCATGCAAATCAAATTGCCCATAAATGAGCATGAATTGAATAACTTTATGTATAAATATGGAAAGCTTTATTTTACCTACTGATAATAAAGAATATAATGTTACAATGCAGAATATCCCGGAGATTCCGTAGGATTCAATGACAGGCATAACATAGAATATATAAAGAAAAAGAATCTGTGCACTAAATGTGAAATAAAGGGATTCACTAGTGTGATTTCTTAAATAAAAACTACCAATTCAAGAAAAATATTAGTACACTATGTGATTTAAGGGAACACAAAATGAAGTTCCAAAAATTGTGAATAAAGGTTAAAAAAAATCATATAAAAACCTTAACTCATAAGTGGAGAGTCTGCTGCTTGTCAGAGTGGATGGCCCGACATCACACAGGAAATCATGTAAAAAAGGAGAGAACAAAGCGCACGACTCTCATAGGGTAATAAAGTACATATAATGTGACAATTCAAAAGTAATAAATGCACGTAGAAGAAGTTAAGTTAAACAAGCAGGGCATGTTCTGGGTACATGTTACCACTTCAGGATACAGATGACTCGACTTGTAGGGAACCCTCTGCATATACAGCCTCCGGTCCGGTCAGTAGTCTCTCATGGTGTAGCTGTGGGTATCCAGCCAATAATAAAGAAGTGTCCGTAACAAAGTAACTCACAGAGCACACAGAATTACACTGGAACAACTCTCCTGCACCGCAGCTCCCCCGGCTGCCCGCCGAGAATCAGAGGACCTCTGTGCTACCGGATTGGTAGAGCGAGATGTTGACGTCACTCCAGAATGCCACGAACTTTCAAAGTCCCACGGATAGCCTCAGATCAAATCAATATCAGGGTGCAGATACCATAGGAGAGTGTCCTGTAAAAGTACAATCCTACGCTTTTCGTAGATTACTCTACTTCATCAGGGATGTTACATGGAACACAGAATATACAGTAAAAGAATATCCCACCATTATTGCATAAAGCAAAAAATATATATTTTTATGTCGTTTTTACACACAGTTTTGGTTTGTTTCTTTTTGGTTTGTTTCTATTTAATACATTTGTTTTTAATATTGACTAAAACTACAATATTTTCAATGGTTCATCTGCACAGGTGTACATGAGCCAGCAATATATTGGATGTAGAGCAGGGGGCTGTTAGAAAAATCTAATTTAAGAAGCAAAATTGTTTTGGTGATTTTAACAAGCTGCCTACAGTTTATGTTCTACTTTAGAGAGAGTCATATTAGTGGGGAACGGGTTATGGGAAGCCTAACAGAAACAAATTTAGGATGCGCTAACAAATAACAATACAAGTGACTTCCGGTATTCTGGGTTTTGCACTGGAGCTGGTCCCCCGTAACCCTAAGCATTTCGCAGGTAGTTTCTGCTTCCTCAAGGGTATGTTTCAAATATACGGGGGAACAGCTTCAGTGCAACACCCAGAATACCGGAAGTGACATAAGATGCCGGCTGGAATGACGAGGAGAGTCGCGGTCACTGGGGGGGAGAAAAGTGCATTAGCTGGATCTGTTTTTCACTGTATACTCAGCCTATGTGTGAGTGATACCCTGATCTAAAGTTGGAATTTTAAGAAGAAGCTCTGTTTTCTTCTATCCATGGCTGTGGGAGAGGAGGAGCAAAGATACATTTTAGTGCCTGAGCCCATGCACTTTCATGTAAGTTCATATCTTACCACGCAAAAACAAAAGTGAACAAATCTGCGCAAACAATTGTGACATTATATATGCAATGTGATTATAATCCTATAGTAGGGAAATACAATAATAAATAGTGATTGTGATAAACCCTTCAATATCCGCAAATATCTGTGAATATTCGTGAATTTTAAACGTGAATGATATCAGTGTAATATTAAATAATCAAAGTGAAAAAGTGACTTATTAATATACAACCAGAGAGTCTGCTGCCAGTCAGGAAAGATGGCTCAACATCTTGTATAGCTGATAAAAAAGAAACAAAAGACAGCGCACAACTCCCTGATGAAGTAAAGTCCATCTATGAAACACGTAGGATTCCTGTCCATTTCAGTCAATATCTGACTTTGAAGCAATTTCTCTACACCACCATTCAGTTCTCTGTGTCCGTGATACAAAGCTGGTCTGACTCACACTGATTGGTTGCTTAACAAGTGACGAGTCTAGTGACGTCAGCGGCTGTAACGTTGAGACACAGGAGTTTGATTCAGGCTGTATGCTAGGTGAGTAGGAGCTTTTCCCTACAACCATATGAGACCCTACGAACATTACACAACCACACAGGAAACCATTGATCGAGATCCAGGAGAGATAGGACGTCCATCAGCACAAACTCAGGAACGGATCATCGTGCTGGCAATCGGAGGAGAGCAGCTGTGTGCCATATGGTAACATGTACCTGACATGTAGCACTTAATATAACTTTATTGGATGTACGTGCAATACTAACCCTCATCACATTGTTCATTTAATATAATTTACTACACACTGAGAGTTGTGCGCTGTCTTTTGTTTCTTTTTTTCCTTTTAATTGTACCACTTCCTGTTGTTGGAGCATGTTTTTGTGAACATGCGTTACTATATATTTTCTTTTTTTCTTCTCATTCTATTGGAATCCTAAGCAAAGAAAAAATAGTTTATATCTAAATTGCATTAAATAATTCATTAAAATTAACTCAAACATATTAAACACATTAAGAAATAATGTTATAAAATAATGTAGCACCTCCCAGTTAATATTCAAACCCCATTCCTAATAAATTCATAATCAGTAATCATTATACTGTATGTAGTTCTTTGTTGAGCCCGGAAAATTGGTGGCAGGACTTAAAGGAAAAGGTGCTGCTGCTTAGTTTACCTTAGTCCCTCACAAAAATAGCTCTGGTCATAGAAATGTATACTGTGACGACTCAGGAGATTCCTTCCTCTCCCTCTCTCCCATCTCCCGTTATCCTTTCTGCCCCTTCCCACTCCTCTCCTTCACGTCTACCTCTCTCCCGTTGCCGCAGCGCGTTCCCCGCATGTCTCGCATACCCACGTGCTCCCTTAGCCCCTGCTGTAATTCTCCCCGCTCCCTCTTCCCCGTGGTTGCTCCTTTACCTTCCCCTGTGGTGCCATCCATCCCATTGCCTCCTCCTCGCGTGATGCCCGTGGCGCGGCGTTCCGCGCGCCTGGTGACACGTCCGGTGCGCACGCCCCCTCAGCCCACGGGGGACGCGCGTGCATGCTCCCCGCTATCCTTGCTGGCCATCGCATGGGCACAGGCCTCGCCCGCGTTCCCCTCCACTTGGCTCCGTCCCCCTCCTGCTATCTTCCCCTGCTCCGTGCGGGCCACGCCTGTGTTGCAGCCTGTGCGCGCGCATCCCCAGCTTACAGGGGCCGCATGCACAGACTCTTCCTATCTGGATTCCTCTGTCTCCTCCTCTTCTCTCCCTGACCTATCTCTAGCTTCTCTCACTCAGAAGCGTGTATGCAGAGCTCCCAGGCATTTGCTGTGGAATCAGGTTGTATTCTTTCTTTCTTTGTTATACTTTGGTGTGGATTTGTGGGGGAGTATACTGTGAGTATACTGTGAGTTTTGTAGAGGGTTTTGGGTGTATTTTGAGGTTTAAAAACCGTTTTTGGTTTTCACCCAGAGGCTGCAGTGTTTCAACCCAGCAAAGCTACACTTTAGCTGGCTGGTAACTGTAGTCTCAACCCCTCTCTCCTCCCCCACCCTTGGTTGTTTGTTTTACTTCTAATTTACTTTAATTTAAGCCTGGTTCCTTCCTTTTTCATTTGCTTTTGGGAGCTCTGTGTCTTTCTTTAAGAGTTATAAAATTGTGGTGTGGCTTATTGTAAGAGAGTGAGTAAATAAAAAGGAAAGAAAAAGGAAGATTGCAGCGGTCTTTAAAAGCTGTTTTCTTTCCCTCCCTTTGCAGAGAGGTAGTTAATTTGTCCTTAAAGGGACAGTTCCTCTCTGCACCTCTCTCTCTAAACACTACCTCCTCCCCTGACTAAAAGGTTTTTTATTATCATGCCTAAGGGGAATAGGATAGTACGGCAACGAGAGTCACACTCGGATACCGGACCACAAAAACTGGGGCCCCTAGGAGCAATAACAATAACCACAGCCCTAGGCCTGGTACATCCAGTGCCCTGGCCACACCTCCCCCGGCTCTTGTTGTCAGTGTAACCCCTGCAGTCCCAGCTCAATCATGGGCACAGGTGGCGGCTGCAGGCGTTGACCTCAGCAACAACAATGCTGGGGCCACGCCCTGTGTGAGCAGGAATCTTGGGGTTAGGTGCCCAATGTCACCTGGCCTGAGCATGGAGATCTATGTGAGGGCTGTGGCTGATGTGGTGGGTCCCTCTGCTGTGGTGGCAGCTAGCAAGATGTATGGGAGGGGGGTTTTCTTCCTCCGTACGCTGGCTGCCACCCACACCATAGTGCAGAAAGGCATTGTGGTAGGAGGGACCTACATCCCCATAGAACCCATGGAGGGGTTAGGCACCAAGGTCATTCTCTCCAATGTGCCCCCCTTCCTCCCGGACAGCCTCATACGCCCACCCCTGCAAGCCCTGGGAGACATTAAGTCTCCTATTACAAAATTACCTTTGGGCTGCAGGGATAGGGCACTGAGGCATGTGCTCTCGTTTAGGCGGCAGGTATAACTGCTGCTGTCAGGGAGCACAGAATCTCTGGAGGGGTCCTTTGGGGTGCCCTACGAGGGCATTCAATATACAGTTCACTATGGCACAGAGGGGGTTAGGTGCTATCTGTGCAAGGAGCTGGGGCATACTCGTAAGAGTTGCCCCAAAGGGAACAGAGGACCCATCCCAGCTCCTGCACCCGCCCCTCCCTCTGCCAGGACACCCGGTGCCGCTGTGCCCGCCACAGCAGGGCCCTCGAGGGCCCAGGTCCCCCCTGGGACCGCAGGAGATGTCGCTGTCCCATCTCGAACAGTGACATCTGCGCCCACCACAGCGGGACCCTCGAGAGCCCAGGTCCCCCCCAAGACCCCTAAGACCTCTAAGACCCCTAAGACCCCTGGGACTGCAGGAGATGTCGCTGCCCCGTCTCGAGCAGTGACATCTGCACCTCTCCTCAGGGAGCAGAGGGAGGGGGTCGCCTTGGAGCGGCCACCCTCTGCTGTCACTGTCTCCCCCCGGGAGAGGACACCCTGTGCAACTGCGCCCATTGCGGTGGAGCCCTCAGGGGCCCAGGTCCCCCCTGGGACCGCAGGAGATGTCGCTGCCCCGTCTCGAGCAGTGACGTCTGCACCTCTCCCCGGGGAGCGGAGAGAGGGAGAGGCGGTCGCCCTGGAGTGGCCACCCTCTGTTGTCGCTGTCCCCCCCCCGGGAGGAGACACCCTGTGCCGCTGCACCCACCACGGCAGAGCCCTCAGGGGCCCTGGTCCCCCCTGGGACCGCAGGAGATGTCGCTGCCCCATCTCGGGCGGTGACGTCTGCACTTCTCCCCAGAAAAAAGAGGGAGAAGAAAAGAGTCACCCTGAAGAAGTCACCCTCTGTTGTCGCTGTCTCCCCCAAGTAGCACCCTACCCCCAATGGAAGCACCGTACAGGGTGCGGGGAAGCGGTGGGAGGCTCCTGCTGAGGAGATAGCAGTACCCTTTTTTGGGGAATCAATCCCCAGGAAGAGGAAATCAAAAACTAAGAACAAGAGGGTGATTGAGGAGGGCGATGATGGTGAACCGTATTACGTTCACCCTCAGAAGTCTCCGAAGCGGAATGCAACATCAATTCCGCACAGGGTGGCCCTGTCCAGCCCACAGGTTAGGATTAGCCAGTGTGAGGCGGACCCCATAAATATGCAGCCCCCCCCCAAAGATCTGGAGGGAATGCAAGGGGAAGAGGAGGTACCCGGCGTCCCTGGGGTGGAAGATCAAAGTGCTCAACAACATGAGGCTAGAAATGGACATTGGGGAGCCTTCCAACACTCCTCCCAGTTGGAGAACATTCCCCGGGGACTTGTGCTTCGGTGAACCTGTCACACCGAAAGTAGCTGTCTTCGGAGACTTGGGGGTCGACCAGAATCCCCCTCCGGCTGTACCGCCTTTTGGTGGCACACCTGGGGCTAAAAAGCCCCGGTTTGTGTCACCGGAGGGAGGAGATGGGCTAGGGCTGACCCCCGTGGTTGGGGGTTTGGAGGATGGAGCGGGGGAGGTGGGTGTGGGTGAGGGTGTTTTAGCGAGCACTTCACTTTGCATCTGGGAGATGCTAGATGTGAACTCTCTTGGTGAGGAGTTTTGATCGGGCACTTTGTTGGAGGCGACTGCTGGGCTGGACCCTCCCTATGGGGTACTTGCTGAAAAGTGCCCTCCCGCGATTAATACGAACACCCGTGGCATCCCGTTTGTTCGCATGGCGGTAGAGGAGACCAGGAGGGCACTGTGTGCCTCGTTGGCCCCCAAGGAAACTAGGGAGACCGCTACCTCCGCCATACCGCCATCTGCTACACCTGAACATCCTACCCCGGGGTTGGATGTGGAGGATATAGTGGACCCCCTCGTGGAAACACCGAAAAGGTGACCCACTCCAAGGTTGAGAAAGGCCCCCGCCGGGAAGGGAAGGGGGTCTTGAGTTTTTCAGTCAAGAGGAGCTCGGGGAGTTGGGGCTCAGTGAGGAGTCCTCTGGCACCACGGAGGCGGTGGACTCTTTGACCCCCGTTATCCCTGCCCAGGAGCTAGATGGTTTCCTGGAGGATACCCTCTGCAAACACGGAACCATGAAGGTGCAGTTGGCCCTTGGAAGGTGGAAGGATGCCTCGGTCATTCTCCACTCTCTCTTAGTATACATCAGGGCTAACCACAAGGCCAAAATCTCTGGGCCTATCCATCTTCGTGTCCTGAAATTTCATAAATTGGTGCGAGACCACATAAAGGCTTCTCGGGGTGTAGCACCCTGAGCGCCTGTGGAAAGCACAAGAAAAACTCCTGATTACCAATGGCTTTGAGCATCGGTACATTTAACGTGAATGGCTGTAAGGACGGGTTTCGCAGGTTCCAGGTACTCTCCTTTTTACAGAAGGGAAAGTATTCTGTTAGTTTCCTGCAGGAAACCCATACCACTCCAGAGGCTGAAGCCAGCTGGCATCTGGAGTGGCGAGGCAAGTCTTCTTCAGCCACCTCACTTCGTCATCTAGTGGGGTGGTAACCCTGTTCTCTGAGTCCTTTCAACCAGAGCTACTGCTTGCCAAAACTATTGTTTCAGGTCGCCTGTTGCACTCCAGGGTCCGGCACGAGGACTACACGTTTAATTTCTTGAATGTGTATGCTCCTGCCACCGGACCCCTGAGAAGGCAGTTCTTCGTCAGAATGTCTGATTACCTGGAGACAGTCGACGTGGATGAATACGTGGTGCTTGGGGGTGATTTTAACTGCGCCCTTGAGGCTCTGAAAGACCGGAATGGTCTGGAGCCACACCCATGCTCTGCGTCGGCCCTGCGGGAGGTCATCACCCGGTACTCCTTGGTAGACGTCTGGCGAGAACAACATCCCGAGGCATCCACTGAGTTCACCCATGTTAGGGTGTTTAGGGGTGAACAGATGTCCTGGTCCTGGATCGACATGCTAGATATATATCCAGCCACAGCCTGTCACGAGCCCAGTCCAGTACCATTAGGCTGGCGCCGTTTTCGGATCACAATTGTGCGTCCGTGACGGTGGCGCTACTACCAGCAGCGCCCTCGGCCGCCTATTGGCACTTCAACAATACGTTGTTGGAGGACAAGGGGTTTGCGACGTCGGTCCGAGACTTCTGGATGGCCTGGAGAGGTTGCAGGTCAGACTTTGCCACGTTAGAGCAGTGGTGGGACGTGGGCAAGGTTCATCTGTGCCTCGTTTGTCAGGAGTACATCAAAGGTGCCAGCAGGCAGCGCAATGCTGAGATCGAGGCCCTTAGAGAAGAGGTGCTCGATCTCGAGAAGCGGCTGTCTGTGGCGGGAGACCAATACCTGCAGAGTGCGTATGTGGAGAGGAAGTGCACTCTCCGGGACTTGGAAGATCGGAGAGCTCGGGGGGCGTATGTGCGATCCCGCATCCACTTCCTTCGGGAGATGGGTCGCGAGTCGCGCCTCTTCTACGCGCTGGAGAAAAAGAGGGGAAACCGTAAACACATCAACTGCTTGCTAGCTGAGGACGGTACCCCTCTGACTGACCCGGAGAGCATCCGGGACAGAACCCGGAGATTCTACGTAGATCTTTTCTCTCAGGAGTCCATCCAGCCAGATGCATGCAGGGTCTTATGGGAGGGGCTTCCCACGGTCGGCGAGGGTGGAAGGGAGCGGCTCGAGTTACCATTGACTCTGGCCGAGCTCTCTGAAGTCCTCAGTTTCATGTCCCGCGGAAAAACGCCGGGGCTAGACGGGCTGACTGTGGAGTTCTTCCGGTTTTTCTGGGAGATGCTGGGACCTGATTTCACAGAGGTCCTGGCCGAAGCCCTGGAGACCGGTGAGATGCCCCTTTCGTGTCAGCGGGCAATACTGTCTTTGCTGCCGAAGAAGGGGGATCTCCGCCAGATCTCTAACTGGCGACCGGTCTCACTGCTAAGCACGGACTATAAGATCGTAGCCAAAGCGCTCTCGCTGAGGCTCAAGTCAGTGCTGGCAGAGGTGATTCACCCGACCAGTCCTATACTATCCCGGACCGGAGCATTCACGATAACATCTTTCTGGTCCGGGACCTGCTGCACCACGCGCAGAGGACTGGTCTGTCACTCGCCTTCCTGTCCCTAGATCAAGAGAAGGTGTTTGACAGGGTGGATCACCGTTACCTCATGCAGACCCTGCAGGCGTTTGGCTTTAGCCCACAATTTGTGGGCTTTCTCCGGATGCTGTATGCCTCTGCAGAGTGTCTGATAAAAATTAATTGGGCCCTGACGGCACCTTTTGTGTTTGGTCGGGGAGCACGTCAGGGGTGCCCCCTGTCTGGGCAACTATACACGCTGGCCATTGAGCCCTTCCTCTGCCTACTGAGGAGGAGGCTCACTGGGCTGGTGCTGCAGGAGCCCGACATGCGGGTAGTCCTGTCAGCCTATGCCGATGACGTGCTCCTCGTGGCCCAGGACCTAGTTGATCTGGAGCGGGTGCAGGCGTGCCAAGAGGTCTACACCGCGGCCTCTTCTGCTCGGATCAACTGGTCCAAGTGCTCCGGCATTTTGGTGGGTCCCTTACAGGTGGACTCTTTGCCCCCCACGTTTCGTAATGTCTCGTGGGGGAGCGATACTCTCAAATATCTTGGAGTCTACCTGCGAGAACCCGGCCCCGGAAAACTTCAGTGATCTTGAGGAACGAGTCATTGCTCATCTGGGGTCTTGGGTGTATCTGTCGAGAATGCTTTCCCTCAGGGGAAGAACCCTGGTGATCAACCAGCTGGTGGCCAGTCAGCTATGGCACTGGCTGATAGCCATGGGTCCGACCCCCAAATTTATCAACAAGATCCAGAGGAGGTTGATGGATTTTCTCTGGATGGGGAAGCATTGGGTTTCTGCGGGAGGAGGGTGGACAGGGAGTGGTGTGTGTCCGCTCCCAGTTTCACACTTTCCGCCTCCAATACCTGCAGAGATACCTATTCGCAGATCCGTCTCCGCAGTGGTGCCAGCTGGCGACCAGTTTCTTTCGCCAGCTGCGCAATATGAGGTATGACCAGCAACTGTTTATCATCAAGCCCGAGGGGTTAGGTAGAGACCTCTCGGAGCTGCCGGCATACTACCGGGACTTATTAAAGGCCTGGAAACTGGTCTCCGCGACCAGGAAGGAACAGGCGGTGGGGGTTGATTTCCTCGCCGAGCCCTGCTGTATAATCCGGCAGTGAGGGCTCGGATGTTGGATTCACCCTCTATTTGCCGCCGGCTAATCCTGGCGCAGGTGACCAGAGTCGGGGATCTCCTGGACTATGAACGGCGAGACTGGGTAAGGGCAGAGGTGCTTGCGCCCCGTATGAGTCTGCGTACTGCCCGCGTCCCTCATCGTTTGATCCGGGAGATTAAAGATGCTATCCACCCCGACTCACGCACCTTCATTGAGGGGGTATTGCAGACCGGAGAGCTTTGTCAACTTATCAACTTCAGCTCTCCGGATCTTTGCGTGGAACCAAAGCCACGGCAACCCCCTCGGGCTCCTCTCTCCCCCAACCTCAGCAGGTTGGGGGACATGTCCCCGGCATGTTTCTGCGGCATGCCGAGGAAAGGCTTGTACTCTCTCGTGCTCCATATAGTGCACTACCTCGCCCTTGTTGTCCGCCCCGATACCATCTGGAGGCGGTTATTTCCTGCGAACGAGGGCGAGAGGCCCCGGTGGAGGGAACTCTATTCGGATTTGGTTCCCCGCCCCGCCGGGGATTTGAGTTGGAGGGTCCTCCACGGTGCACTGAGCAGGGGAGAGTACTTGGCACACTTCACGGACTCCCCCGCCACTCACAAATTCAATCCACACCGTCTTTTCTCTGTATTTTTCCTCCTCCGACCTTCTACTTCCCATCATTCCTTTACTTCTCATCAAGCCTTTGCCAACCACATTAAAGGCAATGTGGATGCTATCCACAATGAGATTCCTTCTGCCCTTTCCCCTCCTCTCTGCTTCTACCAAAATCTCCTTCTTCCACTTGACTACTTTTCAGCTATTACAGATGTAGCCCCTGTTTAGCCCCCTTCCCCCCTCCCCCCACATGAGATGTTGCAGCTACATGGGTGTACTCTGGTGCTGTTAGCTCACCTGCGGTCTTATAGGAGGTCTGAGGGCTCCGCTGCTTGTGTATGGGAGCAGCAACAGGACAGGCTTTTCCTCCTTAGAGTGCAGCGACTCCATCCCATGAGGATCCTGGCAGAGGCAGGATTGGTCTCCACAGGCACATACTCCCTCACAGACAGACACGGAGACTCATGATGGTACAACTGGTCTTTATTCCTTCTCCACTTCCCTGGAGCAGACCCCAGGAGCTTCAGGCCCCAAGAGTCCCTCCTCAGCTCCTTCACCCCCTGACGGGGCAAAGGGAATAACTCCCACTCTCCTGAGGGAGAGAAGACACACACCAACCACCACATACAATTTTGTTGAGTGACAGCTTTTATGCCCAGGGGAGGGGCTTGTAACCCTGCCCCATAACAGGGCAGGTCCAGGTACTGACAGGCATTACACCATCTGCATGGACCCAGTCAGTACCCTCCCCAGGTATGACACTCCAATCTGCTTGTAGACCTGCCCCTGGATATGGCAACATTGTACACATCAAGGCTGCAACTGCAGTCTAGGCCCTCTGCAGGAGTTTAACCCCAACACTGCCTGTTCCTATCAGGACTTATAGTGTTGAGGCCAGTGGAAAGACTATATCCAGGGGCACTAGGCTACACAGAGTTGGAAGTTTTTGAGCAGATTTTCTCTTCTCCCTCTACCACATGCCCTCTGGATTATATCCCCTAACACCATATCAGAACTCCTACTCCTGTCTTAGTCCCCACTCTAACCCATATTTTAAAATGTTCCCTGTGCTCTGGCACTTTCCCTACTTTAAGCATGTAGTGTTAACACCTATTTTCAAAAAATACCGAAGACCATACAGTATCTGCCTTACAAATTACTGCCATGTATCCCTCCTGTCTTTTGCTTTCAAATTACTAGAACGTCTCGCGTTTTCCTGTATGATCAATTTTCTTAATTCCCATGCCCTCCTTGACCCTGTACAATCTGACTTTCAACAGCTCACTCCAAAGAGACTGTGATCACCAAAGTAGCCAATGATTTGCATGAAGCAAAATCCCATGGTAACTTTCCGTACTAATCCTGCTAGATCTCTCTGCTGCCTTCAACACTGTCAATCACCCTCTTCTCCATCATAATCTAAACTCACTTGGTATCTGCAACAAAGCTCTTTCCTGGTTCTAACAATACATCTCCCATCACACATTTTCGGTCTCGGTTGCTAACATGTCTTTGTCTTATGTTGATCTGTCTGTTGGTGTACCTCAGGGCTCCGTTCTGGGACCTTTCATTTTCTCTCTCTACACACTAGCACTCTTTTGGCCTTAGGTATGATCTCTATCCAGATGATAAACAGATATATCTATCCTCCCCTACCCTCACACCTGCAATCCAGTCCCAAGTCTCGGATTGCCTACTGGCTATAACCTCATGGATGGCACCCCATCTCATCAAACTTAATATGCCTTAAACTAAGCTCTTCATATGTACCTCTAGACCTGGCCTAATATCCCCATTTTCCATCATAGTAAAAAGTAGTACCATCTACCCTGTCACCAAATCATGTTGTCAACGAGTGATATTTGACGCTTCCCTTTCCTTCTCCATTCACATTCACAGTATAGCTAAAATTTGTTGCTCCTTCCTCTTTAATATTGCCAATATCCGCCCTTTCCTCTGTCAATCTACTGCTAAAACTCTAATGCATGTCCTTAACCTTTCCCGTCTGGATTAGTGTAAAATATTGCAAGCAGGCCTCCCTTCCTCACAACTTTCTACTTTGCAATCTATCCAAAAGGCTGCTGCAAGAATAATTTCCCTTTCTCCCAAAACAGTCCCTGCTCAGCTCCTCCTTAAATCGCTCTCCTGGCTTCCCATTATGTTTCGGATCACCTACAAAGTTCTTCTTACCTTCAAAGCTCTCCACTCATCTGCTCCTCCCTACATAACATCTTTGATCTCTCGTTAGAGTATGCCTCTGCTTGTCTCCTGCACTCTACTCATAACTATCTGTTTTTCTCCCCTTTCAACTTTACTCACCTTTTAAATGGTGTATCAAGAGCCTAGACTCGTGGCTACTGTCCCACATCCACAGTCACTCCAACCAACCATTGAAGCCAAACACTGCCATCTACTGCACATATACCATCACCTGCGGTCTCTCTAAGTCTCCCAGCCTGTCACTTACATTGTAAACTCTCTAGGGCAGGGATTTCCTTTCCTATTGTCTGATCTTGTTTGTTGTACTTATTGTGTTATAATTCCCTGTACTGTATTGTCTCTTTTGTAAAGCGCTGAGTACAGCTGTGGGTACTATATAAATAAAGATATACATATGGTATATACGTATTTCAATTCCTAGCTCATTCCAAGTGATTTTGAAACTCACATTTAAAAAAAGTTAGTCTTCATTTTCAGCTTTCATTTGTTTCTGCGGAAGTTCTCTAGATGCGTTATTTAAAAAGAAAATCATTTTGTTAACTACAGTATGCTGTCTACAGCTACAATAACACAAGGCACGGCATTTAGAAATGTTGCTCATCAGATCTGCTCCTACAAGTACATTTAGGCATCTAAACAGTTAAAAAAACAAATTATTGCCATTGCCACTTGCCACAAAAGCAGTATAGTCTCCCACTTTACCAAGAAAGTAATGAAATAATTAATCTCTTACATCAATAGAGATCCTTCCACTTCTATGACTTATCAAACCTCCAACCAAGCTAACAGTCCTCACTCACACTGTACTTAACACCTTAATTCCTGTTATGGTCTGTGCGTTGCAACGGGGCTACTGTTAATTTTCGAGTGGTAAAATGAACAAAAATAAAATAAGGATTATACTGTGCATACATGTGTAACGGTGTTTCCCGGGCCCACCTGATCCTGACCCCTATGTGAGAAAACTGCCCCCAGTTACAGGTCATGTTGTGTGGTGCACCTGCTGGCTCACTGGACTCCTGAGTCTCCCGCTTGATGGTATTGGGGAATTCACCAGGACTGGCTCGTGAGGTAGTGCTGAGAATGTACTCACAGTTGGTACAGCGCCTCCATCCCTTCCAGATCCCCACGACAGCAGGGAGGAGTCTCTGGAAGAGAACCCCTGGGTGCAGCTTCTTCCTGATTAACTCCAGTCTCAGGCAAGAAAGTTGTTTGAATCAAGGGCATCTTTATTAGCATCTTCATAGGCAGACTGCCCACCATAGCGGCCGGTACTTAGCCGCACATCAGCATAGTTGCCCACCTCAAGGAAGGTCCCTCCTGACTCTGTAATAGAGACAGGGATATCTCTGCCACCTCTCCCCTAAGGGAGGGCCTTAAACTGTGCCAGAGCCCTGGCACAGTGTTGGGTCAGAGTGTCCAATCTGCAACCACTTGACAGACTTGATCTTGAACTCAGCATGTAACAGAACTTGACTGACTTTAGGAAGTGATGCGTAATATATAGCTTCCAGAAGGCCCACCCCTGTGTCACTGTTAGTGGACACAGAGCATGCTGTCACTTCCTTTGCTACATATTACACCTCACAGGGGGTTGAGGCCAATCCTCATGATAACTTCTGGCAAACCTGCTCTCTTAACAGGGATTACTGCACAGAAGGAGAGAAGCATGTAACCCCAAAGTTACACAGGGCTACACATCACAAAAAAAAAAGAGTGGTGTGAATAGCGCTAAAAGACTAAAGTGAAATAACATAAAGGATAATACAACAATTACACAATATAAAAGGTTCAGGGTAAGCAGGTGCCGTGCCCAAGAAGAGTGAGAAGGGTCATAATGCTCTCCTTAATGGAGCGCCCACCTTCTCTGTGGATTATTTTTTAAATGCCTACTGAAAATAAATAAATGTGTTTCCTCGGATTGAATGCTGGTTTTTAAGCACTGAAAATACCATGAGATCCTTGTAGTGTGAAAATACAGTGTTCGACACAGGTTTCTTACAGTTCCAATATATATTTTTGGAGGCAGTTTACAATCCCAAACTTCAGTTCGTATAGGGAAGATGGTACAGGTTATTGATGGAGAGCAGACTTTTGATAGATGTTTCTCTTCTGCTCTGAGGTTCTATTCCTCAAACAGGCATTGTGACAGGGTAAATAAAAGCCACCAGCTATATGCCTGGCAGACATGGCCCATTCGAAGTACTCCGCCGCACGGGTGATGTGGATTACGAGATCGCTCAACCAGGATCTAGGAAGGGTAAACAAATTTACCATGTGAACTTGCTGAAACCGTGGAAGATGCAGCGGTCTCTATTCATCCACCCGGTGGAGGAGGAAACGGACATGGGTCCTCAGCCCCCACGGGAGAACATCGTGGGTGATGATAAAATCCCAATGGGTAAACAGTTGTCCTCTGAACAAAAAGGGGACTTGTTAGCAATAATTACACAATTCCATGATGTTTTTTCTGATTTACCAGGGCAAACTAACTTAATTTCACATGCAATCGAGACAGCACCTGGGGTAAAAGTACATTCCCATCCTTATAGGTTGCCTGAAAGTAGTAGGGTGCTGGTAGAGAAGGAGGTACAAGAAATGTTACACTTAGGAGTGATTGAGGAATCATGCAGTGAGTGGTGTAGTCCACTAGTTATGGTCCCTAAACCCGATGGGAAGGTAAGATTTTCTGTGGACCTCCGAAAGGTCAATGCGGTGTCCAAGTTTGACGCATATCCGATGCCAAGGGTGGACGAGTTAATTGACGCCCTTGGTAACGCGGAATATATATCTACGCTGGACTTAACAAAAGGATATTGGCAAATACTCTTAGAGGAAAAGTCCAAGTGCAAAACAGCCTTTGCCACTCCCATGGGTTTATACCAGTTTGTGACAATGCCATTTAGACTGCATGGAGCCCCAGCCAAATTTCAGAGACTCATGGATAAGGTGCTGAGACCCCATACGGCGTATGCCGCAGCCTACCTAGATGACATTGTCATTTATAGTAAACACTGGCGGGCCCATCTAAATAGGCTGAAAGCGGTCCTCAAATCTCTAAGAGAGGCAGGGCTCACAGCCAACCCTAAGAAATGTGCCTTGGGTAAGGCGGAAACCAAATACTTAGGGTATGCAGTGGGAGGTGGAAAAGTAAGGCCACTAGCCGACAAGGTAGTTGCCCTGAAAGAAGTTCCAACCCCCCAAACAAAAACGCAGGTACGCTCTCTGCTGGGTTTAGCAGGGTACTACCGGCGGTTCATCCCCAACTACTCGGAAGTGGCAGCCCCTTTAACGGACCTCACAAAAAAGTGTGCCCCTACACAAGTGGTATGATCAAGGGAGTGTCAGAGAGCCTTTGAGGACATAAAAAGGTGTCTATCAGAGGGTCCATCCTTAGAAGCCCACACTTCAACAGGCCTTTTGTAGTGCAAACCGATGCATCGGAGATAGGACTAGGGGAAGTGTTGTCACAACAGTTTGAGGGAGTGGAACATCCGATCCTTTTTCTGAGTAGGAAATTGTTCCCGAGGGAAAAAAACAACTCAGTGATTGAGAAGGAGTGCCTCGCAGTAAAGTGGGCAATCGAGGCTTTGAGGCATTACCTGGCAGGAGTCCATTTTACTCTGGTGACGGACCATGCTCCACTGAATTGGTTAAATAGTATTAAGGATTCCAATGCTAGATTGACTAGGTGGTATATGGCCCTCCAACCCTTCTCATTTGAGATTCAGCACAGGCCGGGAAAAGAGAACGCAAATGCTGACTTCTTTTCTAGAGACGGGGTGGATGGTCGGGCTTCAGCCGTGCGTAGCCCCAGCAACACACTATTAGGGGAGGAATGTGACAGGGTAAATAAAAGCCACCAGCTATATGCCTGGCAGACATATGTTTAGTTTAGATTACTGCTATAAGGTCTGTTTGCAAAGTACCTGGTTTATGAACTGTTGTGTCCTGCATGCTGAAGAGAAACTGCTTTGTTTGCCATGCTGAAGAGAAACTGCTTTGTTTGCCATGCTAAAAAGAAGATATTTTGTTTTGTCTGCTGAAGAGAAGCTATTTTGTTTTGTGTGCTGTATGTTTTTTAAGGCTAAATAAATAAGCCTTGTCAAAAGACCCCGCGTGTGTAGTTGCATGTACCCTGCAACAGGCATGATATAGCTTTTTCCTAACTACAAATTAACATTTTCATAGCTTGTTAGTATGTGTATGTATGTATGTATGTCTTTATTTGTATAGCGCCATAAAATGTACATAGCGCTTCACAGTAGTAATACATGTCATATAAATAACAAATATAAATAACAGATCATGGGAATAAGTGCTTCAGACATACTGTAAAAGTAACATTAAGGAAGGAGTCCCTGCTCCGAGGAGCTTACAATCTAATTGGTAGGTAGGGAGAACGTACAGAGACAGTAGGAGGGAATACTAGTAAGTGCATCTGCAGGGGGCCAAGCTTTGTGTCATGTGTCCATGATTATCCAGTGCTACTCATATGCTTCTTTAAGCAGATGTGTCTTAAGGTGGGTCTTAAAGGTGGATAGCGAGGGGGCTAGTCGGGTATTGAGGGGAAGGGCATTCCAGAGGTGTGGGGCAGAAAGTGAGAAAGGTTTAAGGCGGGAGAGAGCTTTAGATACAAAGGGGGTAGTAAGAAGACTTCCTTGAGAAGAACGCAAGAGTCGTGATGGTGCATAGCGAGAAATTAGGGCTGAGATGTAATGAGGGGCAGAAGAATGTAAAGCTTTAAAAGTGAGCAGTAGAATTGAGTGTGAGATATGCGATTTAATCGGAAGCCAGGAGAGGGATTTCAGCAGGGGAGACGCTGAGACAGATTTAGGAAAGAGTAGAGTGATTCTGGCAGCAGTGTTTAGGATAGATTGTAGGGGAGACAGGTGAGAGGTAGGAAGGCCGGACAGCAGGAGGTTGCAGTAATCGAGACGTGAGAGAATGAGGGCCTGAGTCAGAGTTTTAGCAGTTGAGTAACAGAGGAAAGGGCGTATCTTTGTGATATTGCGGAGGAAAAAGCGACAAGTTTTAGAAACGTTTTGAATATGAGAGGAGAATGAGAGAGAGGAATCAAGTGTGACCCCTAGGCAGCGTGCTTGGGCTACTGGGTGAATGATCGTATTTCCAATAGCAATGTGGAAGGATGTAGTAGGGCCAGGTTTGGGAGGTAGTATAAGGAGCTCTGTTTTTGCCATGTTAAGTTTCAGTCGGCGGATGGCCATCCAGGATGATATTCCAGAGAGGCATTCAGAAACTTTGGTCTGTATAGCAGGTGTAAGGTCAGGGGTTGAAAGGTAAATTTGTGTGTCGTCAGCATAGAGGTGATATTTAAACCCAAAAGATGTGATTAGGTCACCTAGAGAGAGTGTGTAGAGAGAAAAGAGAAGGGGTCCCAGGACAGAGCCCTGGGGTACCCCCACAGAGAGATCAATAGAGGAGGAGGAGGTGTTAGCAAAAGAGACACTGAAGGTACGATGGGAGAGGTAAGAGGAGATCCAGGATAAAGCTTTGTTCCGAATACCAAGAGTATGGAGAATGTGAAGGAGAAGAGGGTGGTCCACGGTTAGTAGGAAGAAACAGCGGCTAGAACAAAGCACAAAACAGATATTCATTTTCAGCGATGAGACTTCTAGTGTTCCCGATAAGTGACTTCAGTTTAAAATACAAATTGAATAGCAAACACTACTTTTGTACCTACTAATAAAGCTATGATTGGATGTATCATAAAATGTAACACATTAGTGGCTGTTGGGCTATATCCAAAAAGGCTCTTGTACCAGGATAACTTTGCATCTTTATGTAATGCAGAGATCATATCAATTATTGTCTCCGTCATGCATAACTTTGCTTTTGGTGACATTGGTTCGATTTTGCAATAGCCATTCCAGCCTTAATGTACCATTAAAATTAGTTAACCATTGTTTCAGTTGTTCTGTCATCCTTAACTGAAGCATGGAGGAATCTAGATCCAGAAGGAACCGAGACCATGGTCCATTGGTTCAAAAGATACATTGTGAATCAGCGGCTTCGTGAAATTCATTGAATCCAAGGATACACTAAAGAAAGTGATGTGCACACCATGTTGCTGGATACAAAGATACCATGTACTGTATGGCCTTACTGAATTCGTGTACGTCACATGCTGTTCCCTTTATAGATGGAAACAGATTCTGCCATGGCCTAAATAGAATATTTGACTCTCCATTTCATAGGGAGAAATAGTAAGATTTCATTCATAAGAATACATCCAACAATCCTTTAGATTAACTATTTAGTAGGGTATACATAATACCGCATGTCCCTGGGTGTTGCACAAATCTAGTGACAGCGGCTGCCAGGTTGTAAAACACATGGGATTATGCTACACCTGGGAGATAGAGTGTTCTCCAATTAGGGTTCCAATGTAGACTACCTGGAAAAAACATGTTTGTTATACCCTCCCAAGGAGTCAACGCATGTATCTCACAAGAGTCAAAGGTACATTTACCCATATTGATTTCTCATGATGCAACATGATCCATAACGAAGGGAGAGACCTTAGTAGTAGTTTCTAATACAGGTACTCTTGGCAATACCTGGAATCAAATTAACAGCAGGATCTCCCTAAGAAATGGGGATAATTCTGTGTGTACCTGGGTGCATAGCAAAGCCCATGAAACATTCTTTCTCAATTAGAAATTGCTATTGCCAAAGGCAATTACATTTACTCTCATTATAGCCTGAGTGTCTATAGAAGAGTTCACAATACTTTGCTGAAACCATGCAGTCCAACCATCTACATCCTCTTGTGTCGTGAATCCCTCGGTAGAGTGTCTTACTATTTTACTTAATCTTTCTGAGAATTTCTGTGTCTATTGAATTCATTAATCCAACACCCAGACAGTACAAGGACCTCCTAATATGGTGACTGTAGCGTCCCTTGGTATTCTTCCCTAAAAATCACAGAGAACACAAAGTGTGAGCCATGTTTGTAAGCACTGCAGTTGAAACGTGGTGCATGTCATAAAATTAGCATATTTGGATGCAACCAACCCATTTCTGGGGTTAATTTTCCAAGTAATCAATTTGTATTTCACCTCCCTTGCTGCTGGTGTCGGTGTGTCTAACTTAATTTGTATTGAAGCTCCTTCTGTAAATGGTGATTTTTCCAAAGTAACATTATAGTAAAGTAAGTGTGAGCTACTGTAGCTGCTATAATAACTAGACTTAAAAATCACTATCATTCTGAGACATACGTGAAATAGACTTGGGAAAAGCAAAGCCCACTAAGGAAGAAAATGCTAAACTACAGGTATATGAGCAATTTCAAAATCCTATCACTCGGATATCTCCAATTATGGTGCAACATATGTAAAAAGGCCAGACTTCCCAGCAGACTGGTAAAAGCTAGAAGAGTCAACCAATGGTCAAACACCGCCCTGATGAAAGCTGATGGAACCAAAATGTTGGAATTCAATACATATTTTTACGTTTGAACTTATATTCTAGAGTGCTGAGTCTTCTTCCTCTGTATGGGTGAAGTATTTCTCTCTATATTTATTTCCTGACCCTTGCACCCAAAAATACCTGTTGTGCTTTATTAAGGTGTGTCTATTTTACAAGTCTATTTTATAGCCAATGGTCAGAGATACTGTATGATCTCAATGCCACCAGAGAGAGAGACAGCAGGAGAGGAGGAGAGAAAGTAAGGAGGGGAGGAGGCAGAGAGAGAGAGACAGCAAGGAGAGGAAACAGAGGGATGATGAAGAGGAGGGAATGGAGAGCAGTGAACACATGGAGCAAGAGGGAGTGCAAAAAGGGGAGACAGCAACGTGAGTAGGAGGAAGCAGAGAGACAGCAAGGAGAGGAGGAGACAGGTGAGTAGGAGAGGAGGGAGTATAGTGTGCAAAGAGAGGAGCCGACAGCAAGGCAGGGAGTATAAAGAGAGGGGAGGAGAGAATGCAAAGAGGAGCAAGGCATGATGTAGGAGAGAGTAAGGGGGAAGAGCGGACAAGAGACAGCAAGCCATTGCTTGGAGGGGTAAAAAACAGAGAGTAATGTTTCATTAATAACCTTTAAGGTCTACTAGATTGGTGTATGTTATGCTAGGTGCAGCTAGTTGTTTATTATTACTGGGTCCAGTATTGCCCCGTTTGTAGTTGGTTTGTTAATAATTTTGGTCACACAACTCTTTTAGTGCACCCAAAAACCTGTGTCCTGTAAATGTAGTTATATTATTATTCCAGTTAATGTCCAGATCATTTTAAACATGGCCCAGTTTGATTGCCTTTCCCATTTGCAAAAGTACTTTGGCTTTCTAAGTGTCAGAAATATTTATAGCAGATTCCTACCAACATTTCTTATTAACTTGCCTCCGCTACAAATTTCAATTTTACAGTGCTGACTGTTAACGTAAGCTGATGCCCCTGTGCTGCTGAGAGCGCTGAGTGCGCGGTGCTTGGCGAGGTTGCTTATGACTTTTTACATTTTTATTTCCCTGCTCACGCAGAGCGCACGCGCTCTTGCGTGGGCACAGATGCTCACCCACGCTTGGCGCTTGCGTAAACAAAAAGATCTGACTTTGAACCGCGCTCAGCTTACCTGCAACGCCCCCCCCCCCCCCCCCGCACGCACTTGCGAAATAGCTAGGACACTCGGTGCTCATGCTTGGAGAGTTGGTGACGTTACCGCACTCCAAGTATGCGTGCGGTCAGCGGCACAGGGGACTCGGCCTAAGACAACAGATAAACCTCATATTGGAAAAATGCAGCAAACGTCTTTGAGTTTTGCCAGTCAGAGTACCTGATTCCCAGCAGCAGTCACTGAATTGTTTTTCAGTAGTTAGACTCCAGAGGGGAATATGTTCTGTTTTGTGGTTGTTACCACAGTCACTTGCAGATGGCAGCTGCTTTGCAAGTAAATTACGTAGTATAGTCAACTCTCTCAGATTTGTTTAGCATAGGTAGTCTCAAAGACTTCAATGGAGCTTCACTATTAAAAAAAAACAGTACAGTACTTTCCATCTCTGCTAACATGAAGTTTTGTCTGGAATCTCCAGATCTCACTGGTTTTGGAACTTGGAGGTCAACATCTTTGGCAGAACCGAGAACCAATGTTTCCAGTTTGAATACCTTAACCCTTTACCTAGGGAACACATAAGTCATGTCACCACAGTTCATAAAAGTGAATGCCACTTCAATATATACTATATTTATTGCTACATATCACCTCCCTTCTAACTGTGCGGCCACAGTACACATAAAGTAGGTTCAATGCCTGTGAGGGTTCATAAACTCTTTACACTATAATTTTATCTATGAATAGCCCTAGCATTTGTCCCAAAAAGATATCACAACATACAACAAATCTACATTTCTTCAGGACCAATATGTCTGTAGCCAGGTCCCCTTTTGAGTCCCCGTGTGGCTCCTTCTTACCTTGGCTTGGGCTGGGGAGGTGTGAGAGTGCACCCGGCCAGTGCCGGGGGTTGCAGTGAGATGGAGGGGTGACCTGGTCGCCGGAGCGCCTTGGCGGGACATCGGTAAGGGTGCCACCATTTTAGAAATGCAGTAACAGCTTGTGCATGCGCAGAAGGTATTTAGAGTAGCGGCAGACCTCTTGGGACTCCTCGCGCATGCGCAGTACAACCATACAGCACGGCCATTACACCCAAGGCTCCGCAGGGGAACTACAACTCCCATGAGCCTCTGGGAGTAGGGACACATGGCCCACAGCAGACAATCGGGCTGCAGCAATCCCCTGCAACAAGAAAGATACATTTGGCGCACTCAGGGGATCACGCGAGTCAGAAGAGGGAGCTGGACAAGTAGGTAGTGTCTCAGAGCCAGTGCCTCTGAGACTAGGCCTAGTACATCCTCCCTTAGGCCCCAGCTAGGCCCCGACTCACAGTAGCTTGTGGTTACTTCATGGAACGCCCCTTAGTCAGGGACGCTTCTCCAATTTACTGTCTTGTGTCAGGGACACAGTGAAGATGCTGCATGGTGATTGCGGCCTGTTTGGACTGGGACTAGACCCCCTTCATTGCAAGAGAATTCATGATACGCGGAGGCGGATGCCATCGCGGATGACAACATTGGATCAGATGGATCCTCTTCGTTAATCTGCATCACCGGGGTGCTGCAGCTCCCGGGCAGGTACCAAACTAATTGCACCAACACTTCACGGGATAGCGCTATCTTCTACATTTGAGTGGGCCTTGACATTGAGAAAGGGACATCAGGGTATTGTGCCTGGCACCCAATGTACTTTGGGGACACTCATTAGTGACATCAGGTTTGGGTCTATTACACAGTGTGGTACAGGGTAGTTATAGTGTGTTCACTAAAGGTTGTTAGTATATGCTCAAGTGTCGGTATTATTATTATTGTTCCTGTAAGGGGCTCATCCCACAAAGTTGGGATCCCTTGCAGGTGGAGGCGCTGACACCAGTTGGATCAGGTACTCCCCAGGTTCCCAGCGACGGAGGTTCAGGCCTCTTGTGAGCCACATGTAACGGGTTTTCCCCCCCCCAATCGCAGATTACACTGTGTGGGTGCAGGAACATACAAGGTTACTCAGGTGTGGTGCATTACCTGTTGGCTCGCAGGAGGGCTGAGCTTCCGCCACGGGGAACCTGGGGCAATTATACTAGGGTACTCACTTACAACGATGCAGCGCCTCCACCTGCGACGGCTCCCACCAGAGGGGGAGTGGTTCCTCGCAGGACAATCAATAATCACATAGACAGCATGTATATTAACTAATGACTTTACTAACATGCATAACAACTCATCACACTCCTAATGACATGTGTCCCTCTCACGAGGTGACACTAACCGCGACGTCTCGCCGGACGCTTCCCCAACACCAGGTGATCCCACCCAATGTCCAAAGAACCCCACCCAATGTCCCGCACTCTTGCAGAGAGAGGCAATGGGTGACTGCGCAGTCACTATTTATACTAAGGGCCCGTGGTGCACTTGTGTATTAGATAGTACCTGCCGAGCACTCCCGTGCTCGGATCTCCAACGGACTTCACAAAGGATCAGTCGTGTGAAGGTTCCGTCTGTTCCTATACCGAACTCCTTGCACGCGGACCGCCAGGGCGGTCCCACTCTGGAATAGTCTCTGTGGACCCCAACGTGGGTCCAAACCGCTTCACAGGAACAGCAGCATCCGCTGAGTCCCTAACTAATCTAAGTGACACTAACGTGACAGGAACCCTAACCTAGGGCCTGTCCCTGTAGTACAGCAACCTGCAGTGGCTTGGGGAACTCCTATGGCCGGTAGGGGGTAATGACCTGTCCCCCTCCCCTAACTACCCAAGTCCCTTCAGCCTCACTACTTTCTAACTAGACCCAGCGCCTACAGCAGCAAGCTGTAGCTCACTGGAGGCTGCAGCCAACGTGCTGCGCAACAAGGTGCCTGCCTGTCAGACCTCACAGCACTAACAGCCGTGACTCTGACAAGGCAGCACTCTATGCTAAGGGCAGCGTCCCTATCTTGGGCCTCCCTCAGCACTTACCCACTAAACTAGTGGGGAGTTGGGGCCTACCTGGGGTGTAGGTACCTATATGGGGCAGGAGCTGCACTCGCTCCCCGCACCCTTCCTTCCCTACAGCTCCCTGACTCCAACTCTCGGTAACCTTCCTTTCCCAGCTCCCACTAATGTAAGTGGCAGGGTCCCTAACCTGAGGGCTGCCCCTGGCAACACTCACCTTACTGGGGAACTGAGCTATATCGGGCCCTGGGGGTGCTGGCCTAGTACAGGGAGTCCCCGACTCCTGTACCCTACCTCCTTCCCTGGGCTGCTCCGGTCTCTGACTGATTAGCCTGCTCCAACTGCTAAAAACCCTGTCTGCACACAACATTGTTGCAACTCTGCAGCATGAGAATCTGCCAGCTCTATTGGCTTCAATGCTGCCTGTGACAAAGGTGAAAGTGCAGTCCCCTGAGGCTGCTGGGAATTGTAGTCCTTGGCAAAGCTCTTTTCTATGGGGACCGCGTGCGCTATCTTTACTGCGCATGGGCGAAGCTCGCGCCAAAACCAAGAGGGCGGTGCCCGCCAGGAGAAGTCGCCGTCCCCTTCCCCCACTGCCACAGGGGTAAGGCAGGGGGCAAAGGAAAATCAGGGGAACCGGGGGTGCCCCCTTACACACAGATAACGCTCCACACACAAGGTAGCCGCAATATCTCCCCTAGGGTGGGGGAAAGTGCGCTACACATCTATTAGAAGTTTGTACTAGTTACAAAATATACATTTTGCTTCATGTCGTTTAAATTAGTACTTTACTGTGCATGCTAAGTCTTGGATATAATGTATACGCTGTTCACTTATGTAACTGTATTTGTAACCATGTATTATTTGTTATCATAACTCTATGATCAGAACATACTTGAAAACGAGAGGTAACTCTCAATGTATTACTTCCTGGTAAAACATTTTATAAATAAATAAAATAAACTAACTTACTGCAATACTACGTCTATCCAGTAGATGTCCCACATATATACAGTAACTAGGAGCTGTTGGAATACTCAGCTAAAAGACTGGATAAACACCACAGGCCAATCAATTTACAGTTCTGGTTTAAAACAATAAAAAAGACTGGAAATTAAGCTCTTTTTTTCTGCTAAGAGCCACATTCCATAGCACACACAAAGCTAAGAGACAAATGTACAGCAAAGTGAGTACTGAAAACCCCAAGAGAGCGTACTAATCAGAGTGTCAGCTCTTCGGGCATGGACTCCATTTCCTAATGTTACTTTTATGTCCAAAGTGCTTATTCCCATTATGTGTTATTTTTATTGTTTGTTATTTATATTATTGTGTCACGTGTATTACTGCTGTGAAGCGCTATGTACATTAATGGCGCTCTATAAATAAAGATGTGCATAAATATATACATACATACTAATGCAATGTCTTTATATATAATATATAATAACCCTGTTCACCTAATGTACCCATGTATTTGTAACCATCTATTTGTTATCATAATTCTATGCCCACGACATAGCTGAAAACGAGAGGTAACTCTCAATGTATTACAGTACTTCCTGGTAAAATATTTTATAAATAAATAATAAATACTGAATTCACATAAATGTCCTGTTATTCCATTCCATTAATACTGAAAATCAAATTTGTAATCGTTTGTTAAAAAAACACCATAAAAACATTCACCCCCCCCTTACTGTCCCCCCTCTCCCCAGATCTCATTCTCTTTCTTACACTTCCTCCCATTCTTGCTCCCCCTCCTCAGGCTGCGGTCCCAGTCACCGCCACAGCGCACGGCTCGGCGTGCGCTGTGCTATCAAGCCCCGCTCCCCCCCCCCAGTCCGGCCGGTCCCAGTCCCTACCTTGTCACGCACCTTTCCCCAGCGGTGCGCGACAGGTTTTCAGGGAGGCAGGAGAATTTGACCTCAACATCTGTGACGGGGGTGTGGCGGTTCAGCCAATAAGGGTGAACCAGCCGCGGGACGTCATGGCCACGCCCCTGCAAACCCACAGCCTTGCCCCCTCCCGTCGCAAACCTTCCCTCTCCCCCCAGACCGCAGATCGCGGTGTCGCGCTGTGCACGCACCGCCCCACCCGCCGGGCGCGCGTGCCACAGTGAAGACTGGGGACTCAGCCTCACTCCCATACACAGCACCGCTCCTCACTCAATTCCTCCCACACACACACAAATTCAACCCCCCCCCACAAACACACACACAATTCCTCCCCACACACTAAATCAAAGACACTGACACCCACACTCAATACCAACACACATACACACTCAATCACAACACACACTCACAACACACACACTCACCACACACACAATTCCATTCACCAAACACACACTCAATCACAATACACACACTCAATCACAAAACACACAAAATCACAACACACACACTCTTTTATCTGGGGGAGCGTAGTAGGCCTGCACCAGCCCGTGAGTTGCTGCAGACTGGAGTGAGGGAACAGGCAGGAGAAGGAAGGATTGGTATGGAAGGAGAGAGCAGGGAACATGAGAGCCCGACTTGGGGCACCACTTTCAGTGCCAGCCGGTACGGCGCCCCTGCGCCCTCATTGCAGGGTTTAGAGGCACGGTGGTTAAGTAACTGAACCTGACCTGTTAGTGGGTATAAATAAAGAATGAGCAGGAACAGTGTAATGGTAATACAGTGTATGTATTGAACATATTTGAAAGTACCTCATGAAAGGCCAATATTATAATCTCAGGATTCCTTTAATAATTGATATATTCCATGTAAAAAACATATCTAAAAAAAAAAATTAAAAAAACACAATTGGTATTTCTGGAATATATCTATTATTAAAGTAATCCTGAGAATATAATATTGGCCTTGCACAAGGTACTTTAAAATATGTTCAATCAGTGAATTATATCCAAGGGTAATGCTCCATTGTGGCACTCTTTTTCTCTTTTGTTTCCACCTGCAAAATCCCTGCCAGCATTGTGTGCAGTGTTAAAGAACCGTCAACGGCAAAGTAGATTTGAACAACAGAGCCAATTTCCAAGGATATGTAGAATAAAATATACTGTATATTTTGTACTAACCGGGATCCTGTCTCCTTGTGCGCGGCCTTCACCTGTTCTCTACTTGACATGTTTAAAAAAAAAAAAAAAATGACCGCACACTAGAGCCGACAGCTGCGGAGGAGAGAGAGGAGGGGAGAGAGAGCCGACAGCTGCGGAGGAGAGAGAGGAGGGGAGAGAGAGCCGACAGCTGCGGAGGAGAGAGAGGAGGGGAGAGAGAACCGACAGCTGCGGGGGAGAGAGAGGAGGGGAGAGAGAGCCGACAGCTGCGGAGGAGAGAGAGGAGGGGAGAGAGAGCCGACAGCTGCGGGGGAGAGAGAGGAGGGGAGAGAGGACCGACAGCTGCGGAGGAGAGAGAGGAGGGGAGAGAGAGCCGACAGCTGCGGAGGAGAGAGAGGAGGGGAGAGAGAGCCGACAGCTGCGGAGGAGAGAGAGGAGGGGAGAGAGAGCCGACAGCTGCGGAGGAGAGAGAGGAGGGGAGAGAGAGCCGACAGCTGCGGGGGAGAGAGAGGAGGGGAGAGAGAGCTGACAGCTGCGGGGGAGAGAGAGGAGGGGAGAGAGAGCTGACAGCTGCGGAGGAGAGAGGAGGGGAGAGAGATCTAGATGCACGTGGACACAGCGCTATGAAGTGAGGAGAGACCTGACAGCTGAGAAGAGAGATCTAGATGTAAGTCCTCGTGCTACAAAATGGAGGCTTTCAAATCAGGAGCCACGCTCAGGCCACGTTATAAGCAAATTCGCGTTGTAGCAGATCGCGCTATAATGGGGCTGAGCTGTAGTATTGTAGGGAAGGCCCCAGATAGGGACTCTTCCCCTTACCAGGTTAAAGGCTCCAGAGACATTTTATGAGACCCTCCGGCTGGAGTTCACACGGCAAGGAGGATCCGGACCACTTAGTAGAGATGGGATTTGTGTTGGAGGCCCCACTGTGTGAGTCCCACTCCAACTCACTATGCCAAGCAGCACCTGGGTACTGGAGTATCCCAGGCAGGTACCCAACGTGTACCTACATCCACAGAGGGTAGCGCTACCTCATACTTGGGTGGGAATTGCTGGGACAGAACACCAGGAGTATTGGTAGCACCCTCAGTACTTTGGGGGAACCACCACGTGTTGGGTCATTGGGTGTATACTGTGGGTACAGTTATTGCCGTTATTCTATGTGTTCGTATGTGTATACAATAAACCTTAGTTATATACATTGTGTGGTGTATTATTCTTTACTGTGTATTGGTTCCTGTGAGGGGTTATCCCACCACTGCTGGGATCCCTCATAGGTGGAGGCGCTGAACACAAGGAGAAAGAGCTCACCACAGGCTCCCAGAGGCAGAGGCTTAGGCCTCCTGTGAGCAGACAGGTACAGCAGCACAAGTAGTTTCCCACAATGTTCCCTTAGGCATAGGGAAAGGGGGCTACATACACTTTAGCACCCATACAAAAATGCTACTGTTTGGACATTCCAAAATAAAGGCTAAGCCCACTTGCTGCTTCTGCCAGTCAAGATAGTGACTCACTAAATGGGTTCATGTGTCATCCCAGGGTTGGAAAATGGCCTCAAACCCTGGTAATGTGTAACCTATGTTGCTAAGGTGAATTTCACTGCTTATTGAATGTATCTGTTGGCTCATTGTATGCCTCAGCCAGTAAGCCTTTAGCCTTTGTGTAGGCCAGCTGCAATACTAAGGGACAAAGGGAGTTGGGGAAGAACACGCCTGCCTGCTGGGTGACTACATTCTCCAAACCTGGAGCATTGTTCTCTTCTGGGCAGCAAGGCTTCCAACCCTGCTGGAGGTCTGGAACTGACTTTCAGGGTTTGGCATTTGGGTTCTTGACCCTTTGGCATGGTTGCCATTGGTCACTTCCAATTTCTCATGCACCCAGACCCCTGCCTTTTGGTCCATCCTTTGACACTGGCTCCCCCCCTCCCCGTATTGGTTCATACCTGGCACCCCCCCTGGCTTAGCGGTCAAAGGGACACTGCTAATTGGCTAGCACCCAGTTCTCCATGATTCCAAAGGGAGGCCAGGAAACTATACAAGCCGATGCCAATCCGGGCTCCATAGCTGTTCTTGGTTGGTCTCGGTGTCTAGAGACCAATGGTATTAAGAACTGTGAGGCCTGGGGCGTTCATCCTTTGTTACAGGGATACCTTGAATTTACTGTCGAGGCAGCATCAAGGGTAAGCTAGCTTTGTCAGCGCCCTGCACCTACCAAGCTAGGAATCCCCTGTATTCGCTGTTTAGGTGAGTTATTCCTTTGTTTTTTGCTTATGTTGTTCCTTATTGGCACTGGCCAAATAAACTTTTTTTTATTAACCTCTGTGCTCTGGCTGGTGTTTTCATTCCCAAGTAATGTGGTCAACCCCGTACCGTGACAACCATATAAAAAGATCAAATGAAAAAAAGAAGCGTTCTTAATGTATAACAGCTCAGTTTAGAAGATTTATATTTAGAAGAAAGACATTTTTAAGATATAAAGTAATTTTAAGCCTATTTGTGTAAGGAATCGGGGGCCACGTCCCTTGCGGCGTGACCCCCTCCTTACCCACTACCAATACTGCAGCGGCTGCTGCCCCTGCCCCCTGTTGCTACCCATGCCGCCGCCCAGCGCATACCTTGAACTCTGCCGCGGCAGCCAACTTGGATTCTGGTGCTGGTGTTACAGAGCGCGCGCTTCCTTCAAGGATTTATAGCACGCCCATTATGCCTGTCTCCGCCCCACGCTCGGCCTGGGACTCTTTACCATGTCTCCAGCACTCTCAGCTGTGCTCTACTACTTCCTGGTCTCTCAACCACTCACGAGCAGCTCCTCGACACGCCCCCGCCATGCCCCTCATCCGGATTGGTCACTGCGGCTATAAATATCCTGCTTTGCCTTCACTTCCTGGCTCTGCATAGCTCCTTGCTACCTGTGTTGCCTGGAACCTGTGTCGTGCTCTCTTTGTGTTTATTCCCTACAGCTATTGACCCGGCTTGTTTGAATACCCCCTCTGGCTCCTGAACTCAGCTTTCCTACAGACTACTCTAACCTCTAAGACCCTCGGACTCTGCTACGGATTTTGACTACAGAACTTTCTATATCCTCGGACTTGGCAAGTACTTGACCATTCTTTATCTACATTAAGGCCTGGCCACGCTACATCCCAGACACGCCCCCTCTGCTGTCGGTGCGTATACTCTACATCCCACCTCAGTACAGGGGACTGGTCTGGTCTGCGGGCTGCACAGCGTGACAATTCGAAATGCATTGTTTTAAATTATTTTTTATGCAGTAAGTATATAGAGATCATTATCAAATTGCAGTGCACATGTTTCATTTTATGTTACGTACAAATGTTCTCCCCAGCCAAAAAATATCACTTTAAAAACCATCCCATGTCCTAGCAAACATCTGAATAAGATCCTGCCAATAAAGCTAGGCAACCAGAAGCTTTTAGTAGCAACGCAGTGTTATTCTTCCCTCCTAAGAAACTGACCACTCTGGGAAACGATCCAGCAACACATACAATTCTCAAAGTGTGAACAAAGCACTTTTATTTCTTCTACAAGAAACATGGTTTAACAAACAGTTCATTCTTATACATATGTGAGTTATTCGTGATTTTTTTATCTTTTATAATTGTATTAAGGTGGGAATCCAACTTCCTGAAGAATCTATCTTGGTTATTTCTCCCATCTGACATATATACTCGCACAGGTGTTTAACCCCTTCATTGCCTTGGCAGTTAGCTGCTAAGGTAATAAAGCTGTTGTAAATGTATTTTTTTTGCATACGATGGAAGCCAGGGGTCTCCGGAGCTGATATTAATGCAGGACAGTTCCGGGGACACCCGGCTTCAATCCGATTGATTGAATCAGACACTATTACATCATGAATTTATTGCCACACCTTTGATAGGTAGGATGGTACCGACTGTGAGAGATGCTTTAGTTAGGGCTTACTTGGGGTCCACTAAAACTGTTGGAGCTCGCTTCCTGTGCTCAGTGTGGCAATGTACAGCCAGGTCAGACCTTTACAACCCACACACGGGCCATTCATACTATATCGTGGGCTAGACTATGTGTAATTCTGACTATGTAGTGTATTTGATCAAATGTCTGTGTGGCTTCACATATGTTCGTGAGACTATCCGCAAAGCCAAAGAGCGGATTTGTCAACATAAATCCACCATCAGATGCAAGGTCATGAATCAACCGCTGTCTGCACATTGCATACAGGCGGGGCACAGCATTAGCCAGTTATGCTTCCAGTTAATTGAAAGTATACCCAAACAACGGAGGGACACTAATAGACAACCTCTCTTTAAAATGAGGGAAGCATATTGGATCCATGAGTTAGATACACTGCCCCTCCATGGACTCAATAAGGAGCATGACCTAACAAGTAAACTCTAGCTGCCCTTACAGGCTGATGACAAGAGTGATGCAGACAACTCCTCACCCTGGGTCACTGTATGTGATATTGGTGTTCCAGTTCGTTTTCCCTCTTCTACGATTGATGTGTTCTGGGTTGAAGATTTATGAGTTCCCTGCCAATATGGATATTGCTTCTGCCCCTTAGGACGGTCTGTGTACCTTGAGATATATTCCCCTATACTTTTATGCTGGATGGAGTCATTAGCCTTTTGAAACTAAGATCAATCGGGATTGATAGAGGTGACTTCTTGACATTACCGTTCAAAAACTTTATCGTTGATGCTTGAAATCTTCCCTGAAATCTGGGTGTTAACCATCAGGGAAGAGACAACAAGTGATGTAATATGTGACAACTGGGAGTGCTATTATCAATGGTAAGAATGTATCTGATATTCCTGTATCTTAGTGTGTAAAATTGTGAGCAGAGTGATACGTCTATGGCTGTATGTTGAAAATGTATAATGATAGCAATAACAAGTGTAAGATGGGCCTTACCAATATCAGTATAATTCATGATTATTCCTGGTAGAAAGGATTGGCTTATATGCTTAGAAAATATATGTGTGTGTGTATATGTATGTATATATTGTGACAAACGGATTCCTCAGGGGCTCCGCCGTCTGTCCGGTTCCGCTAGAACACAATCTTTTAGGGCAAGTATATAGATGAGACGTACCACAATGTTTCTTTAGCAGGCTTCTGCCTGTTTTATTCAGTCCCAGGCACTGGGACTGCAACACAGTGAAAATACAAAATAAAACTCTGCTCAACTGAGCGATAAATAAACAGAAGGTTTTCCCTGACTAGGGCTAGGCGGCTTGCCCGCTTCCAACAAAATAAGGTAACGGATTCAAAGATAAACATAGGATATGGATACTTTACCAGTTCAGGGGGAAAGGTTCTCCCCTTTCTGTTTGCTGACAGCAGCCCAGCCTCCAGGCTCATGAAGAGAAACAGAGGAAGCCAGAAACCATCTTTAAATACCTGCTTCCCACTTAACAGGGCAGGTGAAAGAAATCAGGCAGAAGTCAATCTCTGGTCTGGATCCCTCATCCCTAAGATCCACCACCTGGGAAACTGTGGCATAGAAACATCAATTCTGTGGCTGCACGTTCCAGCCTAAATAGGATAGAAGCTGTTCAGTAGCCTGGGAGCCATATATATTGCATTTATTACAACTCCATTGTTTCTGTCACAATATATATAAATATTATATTATTATTTCCCTTAAGGGATTATAGTCCAGACCTACAGTACATACAGGTCTTGTGCAGTTGCTGTAAATTTCTCAATTGGCCTGAGAGATATATTGGGTAATCTATAACTACACTTGTTCGAGTCATACATATTAGGCAGCGATTATAGTGCAGGCGCGCGGACATGTAACAGAGCGCAAGGAGTCGCGCGCACCTGTCGCCCGAGCGATCCGTGAACTTTGATTGGGAGGCGATGCCGTGACATCACCAGGCTGGATCGCGCTCATTGGCTGAACCGCTCATGTGATGCGAAAAAACAAAATCATTTGCCTCTTGAAAATTCTGCTGCGAGTTTGCTCTTCCTCGCGCACGCAGTCGTGAGCACAATGGCTGGCCTGATAGAGGTGTTGTATGTTGTTCGCGCCACACACACCGTCGCACACACTATAAACGCAGCATTGGTATACAGATGCTGTGGAGGTTATTCGAACAAATCACAGAGCCGCTTTCGTGTGCTCTGCTGTATTCAATGCGGCATTAACACGGCCAATCACCCCAGGCACACGGGTTTATCGAGGTTGTTTTGTTTGAATTTCATGGATTCTGTTTCTGTGTGTGCAATGAAATGCAAAGAAATAAATGAATTATAATGTGTACAGTATTGTGCTACTGTGTCAATTTCAGGTGTTTAAAAAACAGAAAACTAAAATCCAATTTTCTGCCCTCGCGTCTTGAGGCGGTACAGTTGGAAGAAATCACGCGCCATGACATGGGTATTCCGAGGTATACAACGCGTGAAGTGTTCGAATAATGGCCGCTGCATCTGTATGTGTTTGCTCTATGTTACCTTATTATATATACCCTAGATAACCAGCTTGCTTGACCTTTACATGTTAATACATTATGGAAGCTTGCTGTGAATTCTTTAAATGAATGGGTCTTGAAAGAGATCTATTGGGTTATCTATAATTGCACTTGTTTTAGTCATACATATTATTGCATGTGATTTTCCTGTGTTACCTTATTGATAATTAACTTTTTTGGACAGTAACAGGTTAATACATTATGTAAATGTCTTCCCGGGATGATACAGTATATCTTTATCTATGACTATGTAGCAAGGTGCCCCTCTTACCTCCGTAGGAGACGTCCTGGCTATAGGTACCTGCAATATGGTTATGCCTTGATGGGGCTGCAGGCTTATAATGCTTTGGCCAAAGGGTTTAGCTAAATAACCCTTATTCATGAGAACACTATTTTATTTTAGCCTAATTGGTAGGAGCGCAGGAGTCATTCTTTTTGTTTTTCTATATGTAAGGCCAGCAGCAAACTTCTATAGGGAGGAGCATGCTAATGTGTACAGTCTTCCACAAATAAGTGTTTTAATGCAACATTTAATAATTTACTTTGTTACTTTTGTAATAATAACATATAGACATACACTCAGATTTTTTTTATTTTTAGGAATTACCTTGACTCCATGTTGCAATGCTTCAATAAACTCACTATTGTAGTGTTACCGATAATGTTTAGCCTTATCCAGAAATAGAAATAAATGTATTACTGGCTTATAAGAATTAACTAGGGAGACTATATGTCTAACCTTATCCAGAGAATAGAAATACAGCTGGATTTACAACGTTTTCATCTATAAAAGTATTGCTGGCTTATAAGAATTAATATAATAATATGGCAAAACTATTATTTAAGGAAATGAATGGGTAGATATAAGTTCCAATAAGAATCACATTCATACATGCACACCCAATGGGTGAATAAAGACACTGGCTAGCACTGAATTTGAAGCAGTTGCAACCTGGTTCAATTCCCGATGTCGGCTCCTTGTGACCTTAGACAAGTCATTTTATCTCCCTGTGCCTCAGGCACCAAAAAATAGATTGTAAGTCCACGGGGCAGGGACCTGTGCCTGCAAAATGTCTCTGTAAAGCGCCACGTAAAACTAGCAGCGCTATACAAGAACATGCAATTATTATTATTATAAACAGAAATATATTAAAACAGCAACAAAATATAACACTTACACGGTTGTACTAATTATACTTCCTTATAAGGTTTGTACTTATTACAGGCCTAACAAAACAATACAATACAGTTCATCCTATCTAAACATACATTGATATAAAACACAGATATATACAGATTTACAAGTACACAAGAATTATGATCATAGTTAGCTTCTCTGAGCTCTCCCTCCAAACTCTTCTCTCCTTCTCCTCTCTTCTTCTCTCCTACCTAACTAATACTCTGTCTGGTTTAAATGTGTTTCTAAACCCATAGCTGAACATGCAGGAGGTTCTGATTGGTTGAGGAAATATGGTCAAACTAAATTATGGGTGTTGCTTTGAAGTTGATGGGAAAACCTAGAAATACCAGATCTATCATAAATGGTGGCAATAAATGTTTGGACAGCAAATACTGATTGAGAAAATACCAGCTGCTTCCCCCTGGGGTCTATGGGCCTTATGCAGAGAGCATCGTTATTTCGAAATTCGCCATTTTTTGTACAATTTCGCGCAGAAACCGGCAGAAAATGGCGAGTTCCGAAAATCGCGCCATTTTGTTTTTTCAATTGCTAAAACTCGCCTCGCGGCTGGCGAGAACCTCCATCTCGCCATTTTTAAAACTCTCCGAATGCAGAGAGGTGCGAACGGCATAAAGCGGCTGTTCGCGCCAAAAAACAGCGCGATTCTCGCATTTTTGCCGCGCCAGGAAAGATGGCAAGATGGCGCTCGCCGCCTATAGTAAAGGGGGAAAAAAGGCGCGAATTTGTTTTTACACGTTTCTGAAGCGCGCATCTCGCCAATTTAAACTCGCCACACGCATCCATGTTAAACATAGCAGAATTCGCACTTTTCTGCATATGGAGAATAAAACTCTCCAAAAAAGCTACTTTTTATGAAATTCGCCAATTTTAAAATTCTATGCTCTCTGCATAAGGCCCTAAGTGTTAATTCAGGAAACACAAGTTATTTTGAAGTCCCTGATAATCAACAAGAGAATGTTTATTACCAGGGTGTGAAGTAAATAAACCTTTCGTTTGTCAATTTCCCTCACTTCTTGCATTTTACTGGAATGTTTACCCAATTGCAGATCCAGTACCTACTTCAAAATACTGTTTATGATTCCTGCTCCACAGTAACAATTCTCTTGGGTAACAGTAGTATTGGGCAATTTATTCCGTTCTCTGGGAGGCGAGTAGAAAACAATGTTTTATATTCCTAGCATGTGCAGTACTTTTGAGAATAACAGCTGTTTACCATGTACACTCACAATACTAAAATCAATAGAATGCATTTGAGTGAAGGAATAAGCCTGAGAAAGGAATATTGTGGATGTGCAAATGTGTAACATTCTCAGCCCACAGTAAAGAAATAGTCTTTGTGTTATGCTTCAATATGCAAACATCTGATTCAAATTGGTAGCTTATCTAGTAATGCAACACACTAAAAGAAGGAACTTGCTGATGAACGACAACATTTTACATGTTGATTTTTACTTTTAACCCGGAATTGCTAAACAGTGGAACAACAGCTAATCCAAAAGTAAATGTACTGCGCACATCCAGTACAAATTCTATAGTCTTTTACCGTCTAAATTTAAATCTTAGGTGTATAATGTGCTACAACTACAAGTTGCATCAGAGTCCGTAATATGTAAGTATTAAGAAGGGCACCGCAGCACACCTCGCCCTCTTCAATGAATAAAAAGGATTTTATTAAAGTTTCAGTGAAACATTAACTAATAGTCCAACAAGTGCAAAGATCTTTCAAAGTATATTCATTCTGTCCATTGCAAAAGTCACTAGATGAGTACTTATTCAGCTACTGTGTGTGTGTGTGTGTATGTATGTGTATATATATATATATATATATATATATATATACTGTAAGAACATACTGCTACAGTGTATTGAGAGGAGGGAGAGGAGTTACTTCTCTAAGGCTGCGGCCAGACATGGAGTGAGCGCGCTGGCGTTCGAGCGCCATGACATAATGCACTCTACTTGGCCGTGCTTTTCCTGTCCATCTAGTTGCGTGCATAAGGGGGCGTGGTGGGTGGCGTGTCCATGACGTCACAGAGCCTTCGGTCGCATCCATGCTGCGTGCGCATGCGCAACTGAGCAAAGTGACATCACACTCGCATGTAGTGGGGGTGATTCTTGTCCTGTAGGTAGATGCGACAGGTAGGCGTGTTGGGGGAATTTCGGGGATGTGGCCATGACATCACGGAGCTGTTTCACCCTCATTGGGGGAACCGCTCACGTGACTCGGCCTTGGCTCGGCAAAGACAAAAAAGTTTGTCTTCACATGTAGCTCTCCGGCCAATGCTCACGTGCACTATACAAGATCACATTACCCTAATGTGATTCATCGCACAGCTCTCTCTTACGCGCGTGCGCGCGCGTGCGTGCGCAAGCAGCATGGACACGGCTTTACCATTGAATTACTCCTACTCTCAAGTAGTTGCAGATGATGTGGGGAGAAAAAAAAGGAAAAAATAAATAATAATAGTGTACTGTAGTATTCCTGTGCTTGTAGGTGAACAATGATCCATAAACTTGTTGCTACACTTTAGAAGGCCTTTACTCCCATGCACATGAATGAGAGATGAGGCATGCTATAGATTATAACCCTTTGTGAAGCTATAACTTTAGAGCGATCTCTCATTTTCAAGTATGTCCTGGGCATAGGCAATGGCTAACATCATAAGTCTGTAATGTATTTAGACTTTATGATTTGCGGGACCCAGGAAAATAGGTAAAGCAATTGGATGATCGCTAGTAGAAAGAAGAGCAACAATATTATTCAGTGAACCTTTAGACAATAAGCAGGTTGCTGATGTTTAATCTTAGGAGACAAGTACTGGGTACAGTGCATATTTAGATACCTTTTAAAAGATGATTAATCAGGTTTTACAGAAACTTTTTTTTAATGCTGAGACTCTAAGGGTGAACAAAATATGGTAAGCGCAAAAAAAAAAGAATGGGAGAATCAGAAATTAATAAATGGTGATCACGCTTGTATCAGTTGATGCTTGATAGACAGGGAAGGGGGAGGAGAGGATAAGGACGTGCTAATGAAGGGTGGATGGTAAGTATGATAATGATGTTAACACTCACAAGGCCATGTGTGAGTGACTGCACATAGCATGCTTGAATCTTCTCTGTAAATCCTCAAACAACTTCTCTGGTTCTGGAACCCTTTGTTCTCTCAAAAGTAGAGAAAATACCAGGGTTGGTGCCAGTATGAGGTATGAACAAAATATAAGAATACTAGATATAAATACACTCACATGGCCATATGTGAGTGGATAACACTCAGAGGATTTCAATCCTTGCACAGCACACAATGGTTGGCAGTTGGTTATGTGGTCATCTGTTGTCTCTCTCTCATCATGCGTTATGGTGACATGTAGCAACAGATACCAGGATTATAAAACATAGTATTTATTAACAAATAACATAGAAAATGTGCACTTACAAAGAAAATGCACGTGTAGGTTCGCAGCAACTTTCCTAAGCGTTCTGTTTTTGGTTAGTTCCTGCTTCCGGATGGGACCGCAAACAGCTGCTTCAGTCGGCTACGGTGGCAGACGGCATCCAAAATACCTCCACAGAACTACGCGTTTCGCTAAACAGCTTCATCAGGTTCTTGTGGAGGTGTGGCTTGAGGTTACTTATATGCGTCAATGATTTCATATTAATTGTATCTCGGTGCTTGTGATTAGACTCTGTTGCTTAATGCTGGTAACATACTTAATACCTTATTATGCAGGTGTACATATTTCTAAACACTAACACAAAAGTTAAACTAACTTGATGGCTACAGCTTGTACTAAATCCTTGGTGTTTGATGGATTTCAAAAATAAAACTGTTCGGCATGCATTAAAAGATCTCCTCTGTGTGTATTTTACTGTAGCAATGATTAACTGGTTAAATGCCCAGTTATGCTAAAAATAACAAACCAAATGTCCATAGTTCACACCTGTGCTTCATGGTTCATATTAGAAACAACAAAGTTCACCCTGTTATTCAGATGTTGGTGGGTACAGGAATTAATTAATAATTCAGGGACTTAAGAATCCCAAGGTTAATTGAAAATAACGTTATCATGCGCAGCGTGGTGACTCACAAGGCACAGGTTACTGGGATTGTAAAAATATATATATTGACAAAAAAATAATTGCGCAAGAACAGACAGATATATATGGACTAGTAAGTTTCTTGAATAGACATTCATCTTTAAAAGCGGTGCTCCTATTCCCTTGTATAAATAATATTTGTTAGTTAAACAATAATAATAATACCTTAGAGACACATTAGTGTTTAGTAAAGCTGATAAAAACTGCTGCGAACAGCTGGTACATGGAGACAAAAGTAGTGATAGATCAAAATAATTACATCGGGGACAAAGTAAACAAATGTGAACATGTCGGACAGACCATGATAGGCGGTTGTGCAGAGCACTGGATGGACCATAATAAATAAATAAAAACAGATCAAACGATAATAAAAAGGATGGTGACAAGTAAAAAAGGATAAAACATGCTTAAAATAGGTTAAAACCACTAAAAACTTTAATAAACGTCGATAGTTGAATCTAAAAGAGAACAAAATAATATTAATAATGTAGGTAAATAGGGGACATTGATGTTCAGTGTGTTATATTTAGATGAATGCTCCGAGGTCAATATCAATATTCAAACCCAGTGGTGATAAAGTTTTCATCTTGTATATCCAGTAAATTTCCTTACAGGCTAAACTTTGGAGATGATCACCTCCGCGCCAATTGATGGGTACATGTTCAATCCCTCTATGGGTTAAACCTTTCAGGTCGCTGCCATGTTTTAAAAAAAAATGCTTGGAGACACTTGTGTCAATAATCCCTTTCTAATATTGCCCACAGGCTCCAGTACCCGCACTCTTAGTGGTCTGCTGGTGCATCCCACATATTGTAACCCGCATGGGCACTGGAGCAGCAAGACCACGAATGTGGTCCTACAGTAAATAAAACTCTTTGTTTTAAAACATTCCCCGGTGGTGGTAGATTTAAAATCTGTTTTCTCTGTATTCCCGTATGTACATGCTTTACAGCTAAAACATTTTTTTTTAAAAACAGAAGGTTGTGGTCACCAGCTTAATGGTGTCAATGGACAAGTAGTTTTAAAAGTGCTTGGTGTTAATTTGGTTTTAATGTTATTAGTTTTATTATATTTATTTTTTTAGCTTGACAGTTATCCATTCTAAGAGTTAGTTTTTTCTGATCTATCTGTCTTTAGATTTAATCAATTATATATGCACTACACACTTTAAAAGATGCAAAGCTTATTTATGGATCTTTTTTACCTTCATGATTTCTTTATGATTTCTCACTATTCCATAAGTTTCAGTTTATGTTTTATTGTACCCTGTTACATGTACCATCACTAATGTTGTTTTTCTCATTTCAGTGTATGGGCTCATTATGTTCATTATATAATGATTGTTTATATATTGAGTTTGTTATATTATTGTTGTCATTAAATTGTATATTAACATTGTTGTATAACTTCATGTGTAATTGTGATTATTTGGTACACCTGTGAGGAGCACTGTGATTGGCTTAACCACCAGCCCCCCTGCCCCCCTCCCCCCCATTTTAGCCAATCGCGGACCCCAGTAGGGTATTTAAATACTTGCTTGTATTAAATTTAATTACCCTGAAGAAGTATTGATCTAATATGAAACACGTAGGATTTGTACATGGTACATTTTTCTTATGGACTTTAGCTGTGCCAAGTTTTATCCCTGCCAGCTTGTATCGCCCGAGAAGCAATTCTGATGATCGCAAACTTATGACGCGGGTCTAGTGACGTCATTGGGCGACCTCGTGCGAATGAAACCGGGATCTGTTCCGGTACACGAACGAGTGTCGTGCAGGAGCTGCTCCTTCATCCGTGGTTACATTCACCAGTGCGGACTTCTAGGAGGGAACATAGGGACATCGATCCCATCTGCCACTTGCCGGTGTAACACTTTGATGTCCGTTGGAGGAGGGGACCTGCTGAGCATAGTTGGTAACATGTGCCTATATATATGTATTGCATATTTTAATTAGTATTGATGTAAGTGCGATACTTACCACCTTCATTTTATTTTCAATATAATTGAATTTACTACACTATGAGAGTTGGGCACTGTTTTTTCTTTTTTCTTCCCTAAGTGATAAGTAAACTAGACTTCTTGGGTGCTGTCCCCGTGTACCCATCCTGATAATAGGGAGCTGTCCGCTCCCTGAGTTGATCACCACAGCTTCAGCAAATTAATTGATGGCATGAATAAAATCGATGGGTACCTGAAAATCTTTGAGACTCTGTGTCATCGGTTCTGGGTGCCAGAACGGGACTGGGTTTTGCGGTTGTTGCTGCTATTCTCCGGAGCTGCCCTGGAGACCCTACAGGCTATGCCGGCTACTGACAGCAATGACTACCGGCACGTGAAAGCCCTTTGGTTAACCCAGTATGCCCTCACACCAGAGGCGTACTGGGGCATGTTTAGTACGGAGGAGAAGCGTCATTGGGAATCCTACATGCGGTTTGCCTCAGACATGATATTGAATGGGACTTAGTGGGTGGAGGGATGTGATGCCCCTAAGTATCACAGTCTGCTGGACTTGATGTTCAAGGAACAATTTTTGAAACAGTGCCCACTGGATTTGAGAGACTGGGTCTTTGACCACAAACCAAAGACTTGCCTGGATACTGCTAATATGGCTGATGAGTTCATCACCAGCCAGGCACTGTCCTGCAAGAAGGGGTCTGCATCAAAGGAGCCACTCCGGCACGGGCGACCAAAAGCACTCCCTAGTGAAAAAATAGAACAGCTGCAGAAGAAAATGCACCCAAGTCTGCAGAGTTCAAACACGAAAGGCGGTGCTACCAATGTAACAAGACTGTACACATAAAGTCAAATTGCCAGACCGGTCAAAGTCCGGGAGTCCCCATCAGGGGTAACACTCTTTAGCTGCAAAACCAGTCGCCAGTATGCAAGGGACATACACAGACGAGCAGACTGCAGCCGTCCAGCCAGCCCAGCGAGGCATGCTGACGAAATAATCTACACCTGCAACCAGTGACACAGTTGTGGAGACGGGGGGGACATCAGATTGCACCATTCGGGTTGCAGTCCAATGATGTCCGGCAAAAGCATTTGCGCCAAGTGACCGTCGGAGATCACCAAGCAGCCGTTTTGCTTGACTCCGGTGCCAGTGTTTCCCTGGTCCAACCTGATACGGTGAGATCAGAGTATCTGCTCCTGGGCACCAGGATGCAGGTGACCATGCCAGACAGAGGACCGCAGTCCATCCAGGTTGCAGGGTCTTTCTTGATTGGGGTGCCGGACGTGGCATGAGGGAGGTGGGGATTTTGCCCAGGTTGGATACTTAGGTGCAACTCGGTAACGACCTGGATATCTTACATGTGTATTTACAGTGGAGTTTGCTCCGGTTGTAGCGATTACCAAGAGCCAGAGCAGGGCACTTGCCCATGAGGATTTCACCTTCCCCCTGCATTTGGAACCAACAGTTCCAGGGGTCTCCGAGGAGACCAGGCAGGTAAGCCAGAATGAGTCGCGACAGTGTGCTGACTTCCCCTTGACCTGATCAATTGCACCTGACTTAGAGACTAAGGGTGGGTGGCCAGAATTAGGGACACAGTTTAGGGAAGCAGTGAGGTCTGATCCAAGCTTGGAGGGCATGAGACTCCGGGTGTCCGAGTCTGCCTCGGACAGTGGGTCAGATCGGTTCATATGGCACCGTGGGCTCTTATTTAGAGAGCAGGGTTCTACCTTTCCAGATAGGGTTTGGAATGGTAGAAGACAGTTACTGCTACCGAAGGAGTATAGGCAGCAGTTATTACAGGTAGTCCACTCAATACCACTAGCAGGGCATCAGGGGGTCACTTGGACGAGAGCCCGGCTGTTGCATCGTTACTACTGGCAGGAGGCATCAGGGGCAGTGGCAGAGTTTTACCAGTCCTGTGATGCCTGTCAGCGAGTAGGTAAGGCGGGTGATTGTGTGAAGGCACCCCTGAACCCACTACCGGTAATAGGGAACCTTCCAGAGAGTAGCTATGGACATAGTGGGACCTCTCTTGATCCCCAGTGCTATATACTCATGGTAGTGGATTTTGCCTCCTGGTACCCTGAAGCTGTAGCGCTAGCCGACATCAATGCTAGGACAGTAGCCAAAGCATTAATAGTCATATTCACTAGAGTAGGTTTCCCTAGTGAGATTCTGACTGATCAAGGGTCGCATATCATGAGTGAGTTGCTACAGTGTCTCTGGGATTCATGCGGGGTGAAGCACCAGCGCACGATCCCTTACCACCCCCAGACAAACGGTTTATGTGAAAGGTTCAATGGGACCCTGAAGCAGATGCTTCGAGCTTTTATAAATGCTGATGGAAAATTAAAGTTAATTAAAAGGGGAAGTACAACCTAGAACTAAACTAAACTAACGACAGTGACATGTTTAATAGGTTAAATATAGCAGAATGACACATTTAAAAAAACAAAAACAAAACTGAAACGTATTTTAAAATATACAGTTGTGTGAAAAATAAAGTACACCCTCTTTGAATTCCATGGTTTTACATATCAGGACATAATAACAATCATCTGTTCCTTAGCAGGTCTTAAAATTAGGTAAATACAACCTCAGATGAATAACAGCACATGACATATTACACCGTGTCATGATTTATTTAACAAATAAAGCCAAAATGGAGAAGCTTTGTGTGAAAAACTAAGTAGACCCTTACTGCTTCCATAGGAAATAAGATGCTAAGTAGCAGACAGGTGCTGCTAATCAAATGCCCTTGATTAATTGATCATCAGCAAGTGTGACCACCTCTATAAAAGCCAAAGTTTTAGCAGTTTGCTGGTCTGGAGCATTCGGGGTGTGTGTTAACACAATGCCGTCTGTCCGACAGCTAAAGCTTGGCCGAAATTGGGTTATGCAACAGGACAATGATCCCAAGCACACCAGCAAATCTACAACAGAATGGCTGAAAAAGAAAAGAATCAAGGTGTTGCAATGGCTCAGTCAAAGTTGAAATGCTTTTGCTGGACCTTAAGAGAGCTGAGCATAAACAAATGCCCACAAACCTCAATGAACTGAAGCAACCTTGTAAAGCAGAGTGGGCCAAAATTCCTCCACAACAATGTGAGAGACTGATAAAGTCATACAGAAAACGATTACTTCAAGTTATTGCTGCTAAAGGTGGTTCTACAAGCTATTGAATCATAAGGTGTACTTGGTTTTTCACACATGGCTTCTCCATTTTGGCTTTATTTTTGTTAAATCATGACACGGTGTAATATGTCATGTGTTGTTGTTCATCTTAGGTTGTATTTACCTAATTTTTAGATCTGCTAAGGAACAGATGATTGCTATTATGTCCTGATATGTAAAACCATAGAATTCAAAGTGGGTGTACTTTCTTTTTCACACAACTTTATTTTTAAACTTGTAATACAGTATTCACACTTTGAGAAAGCGCACAGCGCGAAACATGTCGGTGTGACCAGCCATTCTCCACCTTTTTTACCCTCTCTCCTCTCAATAATTTGGTGATGCGGCGCAGCAGCTTTTTGCTTCCCTTTGTTA